>NC_137498.1:35516734-35619234 GCF_041902795.1 Electrophorus electricus | reverse complement strand
TTTTTTATTGTTATTGACTAAAATGTTTATGTTAATATAATAATTGAAGAAACGTACTTGTGTCTGTGTGAGTCCCAAAGACGCAGCCAGTTCTGCTCTCTCTGGAAGGGCAAGGTACTGTGTATTCTGAAACCGTCTCTGCAAGGCAGCAAGCTGAAAACTGGAATAAATTGTGCGGGGCTTTCGGACTTTTTTGGGTTTTCCATTTACCATTCTTACTTCGGGCTCGACTGTCTCTTTTTCTGCCATAAAAGAAAGAAAGAAAGAAAGAAAGAAAGGCGTTAATACACATCGGAAAATATTTCTTACGCCGGACTGATTGGTCTGATATTAAAATGCTTCATATCCTTCATATCCATTTGTTCATATCCAAGATAAAACACCAAAACACTTTTTAGGCAACGGCGCTTGTCCGAAGCACAAACTCGATGTGGAAAACTGGATTTTATATATATATATATATATATATATATATATATATATATATATATATATATATATATATATATATATATATATATATATATATATATATATATATATATATATATATATATATATATATATATATATATGTTATTATCCAGTTTTCCACATGGAGTGTGTGTGTGTGTGTGTGTGTGTGTGTGTGTGTGTGTGTGTGTGTGTGTGTGTGTCACACACACACACACACACATAGCAGTGGCTTTCATGAGCGTTATCTTTTATATCGAAGGTTGTCTGGGGACTGATATCTCAGAAAGTCCCCCTTAAAAAACTTTTTTTTCAACTGAATAATAATAATAATAATAAATCTCACCTTGCGGACTCGGTTGTGATTGCACTCTGCTGTACGTTCCGGCATATTGATGATACGCAGAGCCGGTGTATGAGCTGTAGTCAGGGTAAGATTTTGCAGAGTAATTTCCAGCAGATCCATTGACTCCGTGGTATTGGTACGGATAGGTATTAAGAGGTTTCCCGTATGAACTCGAGTTCGGAGAACAATAACCATGATGAACTCCTCCGGCAGGGCTGTAGTAGCCAGAATCCGTGGTTGTTGACTCGGGCAGAGTTGGAGATTCCTGAGACGGATGATGCATGGTTGAAAGCTGAAAAGCGTTCTGAAAATCTGCAGGTTTGATACTTGGAATCCTTCTGTCAAATACTCCTGTCATAGCTTGTGAAGCGCTGAGGAGACGTGTCTGACTCTATAAGGAGCTCAAGTTTACACTACCATTGTGTGCACAGGCGTCGGCGCTCTCTCTTGAAGACTGCTGTAAGCCCCGTAGCAAAGACTCGGTTAAATCCTAAATTGCGCTGTTACGCACTGCAGGGAGGATCTAGTTCAATTGGCCAAAGCGAACAGACAACAGTTACTCCCTAACTAGCTGGACCAATTTAAGAGGTATAAAATATATACACAAGAATGTTAGTGTGTTTACAAATAATAAATAGAATCGAGACATTAAGAAAATATCGATTTTAACCTTAAAATAAGTATATAAGTAAATAACCTATAAATAGCGTTCGTGCTCCTCAGCCTAGGGCCAATACATACAATAAGCTAAAGATTCAAAATAATTATATAATTATATAATTATTTCTATATCTAGAAAGTCATCATATGCAATTTATAAACCATCCCTTCTAAAAAAAAAAAACATTAAAAACGCGGCAATGTTTTTATTTCCGTCAAACCCAGGCAACCACACTGTTTCTCTATATATACTCAGTTTATATTTTATTAATCTCGCTTAAGGACGACATAGTTTTACTGATATTAGTCGAGAATATATCAACACTTCAATGTGTTTGATGGAACGTTCGATAGCACTAATAAACACGACACGTTTACTAGTAAATACTTCAATGCTCTTTAAGTCTAATGTGAGATACTGAAGACAAGACATTAACTAATGATAAAATAGTGCCACCATGTGGTGGGTGAAAACAGCTACAATCCTAAGTGCATACAAAAATTAAATGCAGGCTATCTGTGTAAAAAGTTCCCGACATCAAAAGGACATAAAGGTTAAGCATTATTTAGCCGCGCACCTTCAGCAGATTCCTGAAAACTTGCTTTTGAAAGCGCACGAGTGATTTTAGGGTAGGTTAAACCACCCCGGAAATGACGCAGTTGTACCGGCCATTGTTTACTTTTTAAATTTGTTCTTTTTGTTTTGTTGCGCTTCAGCGACACGTTTCGGTCACGAATGTATTTAATTATTATATATATATATATATATATTTTTTTTTTTGGGGGGGGGGGAGTTAACCAGCAATCTTTCGCCTCCTTTGTACAGTGAAAGTACTAGTCAGCGCCGCTGCACAGTCTGTGAGCTTGAGCGCGCCGTGACGTCACAGATCCACATTTCGCGAGCGAGCAGCGCGTCCTGTTGTGAGGGGGGATGGGACGGGACCAGGGAGCGCTCTCGTGGTCTTGTAGTTTACCGCTCGCGCAAAAACGTTGTTTTCCCTAAAACATTGTGACTTGTTTTAAGGTAAACAACACACTTGGCTGCACGCGTATGCGCGTCGCGGCGTGCGAAAAGCAGAAGTAAGCACTGTAATTGGAACTTTCCGATTAAAACAACTAAAATGTATCCCAGTGGGGCAGCTGTTGGTAAGTAATAGCCACGGCGAGGTAGCCAGCGGGGCTCACCAGCTAGGTTAGCTACCACAGATACAGCCAGTGTATAACTGCTAACTTTGTTAACCTAACCAGCTAGCTAGCTGGCTAACTTATCCTAAGTGACCGTATTTGTTGTCGGTAAATGGCACTCTTATATGCTAATGTCTGAGGAAGGTAACATTTATTTGATGTGCATGTTAAAAGCATGACAAATAACTTGATATGTGTTATTTTATCTTATACGCGGTATTTGTACCTGTTAAATCTGCCTGCTTTGTAGGCCTTGCTGTGTTTTTGTTAGCCAAGCAGCTAGCTAGCTAGCTAGTTAGCTCGCTACATACACTACTTCACCTGGCTTTGGACTCGATTCTAGGAGCAAGTAGTTATCTAGTTATACCAAGGTGATTCCTGGAAGCTTGTTTTGATAAATGAGTCAGTTAGATACATTAGTTGACCAGTTAATATGTGTACGTGATTAGCTAGCTAGTTGGTTAACTAACTAGCTATGCTTCTTTTTCCACATTTTCTTTCATTAATATCTTCAGTTATACAGCAAGGTAACTTTAGTTATGAGTAATTTAGATGCAGACTACATAGTTAGCGTTAGATAACTACCTGTATCATGTTGCTATATACCTAGCTACTAGTTGGAATATATGCGCTCATTTTTGTATTTGTTGCAAGTTCAGCTAGCCAGTTGTGTGCTTGTTGCACGAAACTTTTCACTTGCTAGCTGGGTAACTATGCTAACATTGGCTGGCAAATGTTAGACATTTCACTTTTCGCTAGCTCGAGTAATTTAGTTGCACATTCGGATTCGATGGACGCTGCTAACTAGCTACCTTCTGTAAGTTCATTAACATTGGTCGTGCCGATATTTATTTGCAGTGGGAACCTCCACAATTAGTGTGTGACCCATGATCGGGATGGTTGGCGATTTGTTACTTAGCTAGGTTTAATAAGGCCAAACTAACAAATTGAACATTAGGGGCTCCATTTCTTAGAGGTTGATTAAACATAGTCTTGGATTGCAGTTTCAAGGATGGGTCACTGGGACGTTCTAGTCTTAGATTTAGTCTGAAACCATCCTTAATTATCCTGCAGGTGACTGCCCAAACGATTATGATTCACATTAATTCAATTCCAGGTTATTTGGAGATGATTGAGATTTTCTGACTATTGGGACCTAAGGATCTCTAGAAAATACTTGGCCCTTGAGTATTGGAAACTAGGATATACTGGTGTCTAGGTGGGGTAGATTGCCAGGCTGTTGAGTTGCTGGTGTGGTCTTGTTGATAAAGTGTGTTTTTAGCTTTGATAAGCAGGGTTGAGACCCTTTGGGACTCCAAAAGTTAAACCTTTAAGACATTAAGAGATTCCCTTTTTAACTACCAAACATCTTTAATGTTCTTGTGCATTTTGTGTAACATAAGTCTAGATCTGTTAGACAGTAGGTTTTATATGGTTGCGTTTTAAACTTCATAACTTGCATGTATTAACTCTTTATAGCTTGAACTTGTATCAACTCTTTGAAAGTGGTGTCATGGCACTGTCACCTATAACATGCTGATTGTTACGTGTACTGGTTCACATGCCTGTGAATGTGACTGCAAGTAGCATCACCATGGTTGCTGGTGTATTTAAAATACATATATTTTTTGTTATCTGCAGAGAAATATGTGGAATATCTTTAAAGGTCAAAAGGTTTTGTCAAGTTACTCTGACTTAAAGCTGAAAACTGGTGGTGAAGTTTCAGTTTTATCCTTTTGTGGGTCTGCTACTTATTTTTTCCTCCTTGCTCTACATTATATCCTATTTTCATTGAGATAATAGAATTACAACCTGGACTAGCTCCCAGTATTAGTCGACAGTTTTCAAGGGATAGCCTAACTATATTAATTCAGTTATGATAGGCTGGTCTTAGTAATTGCTGTAATTATATTGTAATGTAATTTGTATTTGCTTGTTTAATTATATTGTTCAATCAGTTGTAAACGACTTAAATGTGCCAGTTCATGCTAAGGAGCATTATGTGATGGAAAAAATACAACCTTGCAAATCTTGGCATCTATTAGTTGAATAAAGCAAAACCTATAGATTCAGTAAAACAATATTTTATCTCACAGGAGGCTGTTTTTGTCAACAACAGATATTTTGAAAGGTATGTGCTTGGGTGAAAGCAGGAGATAAAAAATGAGTAGGTGTGTGTTGGTGAAATTTAAATCTTTTATTAAGATGTTTTTTTCAGACAGATTAAATGTCATTATGGACTAAAACATGTTTTTTTTCCAAATACATCAGGATTAGTTTCAGAATGTTTACTGATTTTAAAACTGTATTTCTAAAATTTATTTTCAGATGACAACACTATATTCTGAACAGTAAAAGGTTTAGTAAAAGCTTGAAAAATGTTGCAGAACATTTATCTGCTGACATCTTTTAGTTTTTAAATAGTGACTTATGCTGTAGGATTACGGTGCTTTCCTCTTTTACCTGCTGTCAGATTTGGACTGTTATCTACATTTGGGCTGTTGCTGAAGTCTTTGCCAAGCATTTGAGATTTAAGATAAAGATGTCACAGAACCCACTGGCATTTTTATTCCATACAATGTGAAATCCTAACGCTCCTTTTTTTTCTTTTAGATATTTATTCAGTTTTCCTAAATCCAAATATTAAACATAGTCTAGTCTTAAAGAAAACTAAATCCTGCATATCCATTATTGGTAGCATAATTTAGTAGAAACTGGGACTAACTGATCAACAAAGAGACTTTTAGAGGGGAGCAGTTCTTAAGTATTGTTTGTGTTTTTATCCCAGCAGCTCCTCCTTCACCTCCATTACAGGAGTATGTGTTTAAACCACCCCAGCGGCCAGACTTCGGCACCATGGGCAGGACAATCAAACTGCAGGCCAACTTCTTTGAGATGGAGATTCCCAAGCTAGAAGTGTACCATTATGACATTGACATCAAACCAGAGAAGTGCCCACGGAGAGTCAATCGGTAAAACTCACTCCTTTTGAACCTAGCTACAAGATTACCCAATAGGCAAAGGAGTTCATGCTAAAACACTTATTTTTCAGTGAAATTGTTGAGCACATGGTCCAGCACTTTAAAACACAGATCTTTGGTGATCGAAAACCTGTGTATGATGGAAGGAAGAATTTGTATACAGCAATGCCCTTACCTATAGGAAGAGACAAGGTGAGTGCACCTTATAGTAGGGGCTGGAACTGACTTTAATGTTATTGAATTTAATTTAAATGATTTTGTGTAAAAAGACTGTAAAAAGTTCTATCAGTTGTCATTAAACTCTTCTATAGTATAAATGAAGATGTGGAATTTATGTAAATATGTGAACTTGTACACTGAGGAAAATGCACTTAATTATTTTGTGAAATTATTTTGCTCTGGAAGTTGATGGATTATTAGACTCTTGAAACTCTAGATGAGCTTCTAAACTCCATATGAACCAGCAGACTGTTAGAAAAAAACTCGAAAAAGGAAGAATTATAAATCTCAAGCTAAGCAACAAATGAGCATGCGATGATGATGATGATCCTTGGCCTGTGTCGTGCTATTCTAGTTGGAGTTGGAGGTGACGATTCCTGGAGAAGGGAAGGACAGGAGCTTTAAAGTGGCCATAAAGTGGGTGTCCTGTGTTAGCCTGCAAGCTCTTCATGAAGCACTGTCTGGGAGGCTACCGAGCATCCCCTTTGAGACCATACAGGCTCTAGATGTGGTCATGAGGCATTTGCCATCCATGAGGTCAGTCATCTAGCCTCTGTTTTCAGCTCAGTTTTGTTTCATATATATAATTAAGTTTTTATTTAGGTTTAAGGTTCATAATGGCTATTAGTTATTGTTTAAACAATTTTATACAATGAAACAAGATGCGGCATAATTTTGGCTTAGTAATTTTTGTTTACAATCTATGACCACAAGAGGGCACTGCTTGTTCATGAGCTGATCTTGTGTTCTTCTGGCGTGCAAGTACAATAAGAATAAATGTTGTGGTGATCCATAAATAATTTATCTCCACGGTGCATGCACTTGTTTATTTCTTAGCTAAATATGATTATTTTATTTCCTCTTTAGGTACACACCTGTTGGCCGCTCATTCTTCACACCTTCAGAAGGCTGCTCCAATCCCCTTGGTGGGGGGAGAGAGGTCTGGTTTGGCTTCCACCAGTCTGTTCGACCATCCCTATGGAAAATGATGCTCAACATAGATGGTGGGAATTAGTTTGTGTGTTCTGATGCGTTTATGGATTCTGAGTGACATTTTAGTGGGAATTTAAAAAACATTTTTCCAAATGTTTCTTGTTAGTGTCGGCTACTGCATTCTACAAAGCCCAACCAGTGATTGAGTTCATGTGTGAGGTTTTGGATTTCAAAAGTATTGAAGAACAGCAGAAGCCCTTAACAGATTCCCAGAGAGTGAAGTTTACCAAGGAGATAAAGGGTGATTATATTTTATAATGGTGTTGATGATGTCCTTATTAAAATCCATTGTAGTTTACATACCTGCTCTCACTTTCTGACCCCAGGTCTGTACCCTTCCGCAGGTCTGAAGGTGGAAATTACACACTGTGGACAGATGAAAAGAAAGTACAGAGTCTGTAATGTAACCAGGAGACCAGCCAGCCACCAGACGTAAGAACTCTTCTTGAGAGTGGTGACTTGTTTATGATCATACGAGGGGGTTTGCTGCTATTGCCTGCTTTCTCTGGGAAAGTTTAATCCACTGCAGATCCAGCTTTATTTTAATTTTCATAATTTCTGGTATTTGTAGTATTTATTCTGACAGTGGGAACAAGTATTGTAGTCTGGTTCCTCTATTATAAATAAACATGTTGTGATATGCTAGATACAGCACTCACCTGCTCAATTCACAAGCTGGCTACACTTTTACAGAAGATTTGAAAATGATTATTCTTGATATGTTGTGGCACTTGAAAGTGCAGATTTCTTTGAGAGAGATCTAATTTATTTTCTTTTTCAACACCCCCATCTCTCTTTCCCCTATAGGTTCCCCTTGCAACAGGAGAATGGACAAACCATTGAATGCACTGTGGCACAATATTTCAAAGACAAATACAAATTGGTACTTCGGTATCCTCATCTCCCATGTTTACAGGTTGGCCAGGAGCAGAAACATACCTACCTTCCTCTTGAGGTTAGTCAAAAGCACATTTTACATGAAAAAAAAAACCTTTCAAAAGTCTTACTTTTATTAGTTATTGAATTTTTCTTTACCAACTTTGTTTGTCATAGGTTTGCAACATAGTGGCTGGGCAGCGATGCATCAAGAAACTGACAGACAATCAAACCTCCACTATGATTCGTGCCACAGCACGGTCAGCACCTGACCGTCAGGACGAAATTAGCAAACTGGTCAGTGCTCTTAAAGAGGTGGCTCAGAAGACAGCTCACGGCACTCAGCTTCTTGAGGCTGGCCTGTTCCCATCACTTCAGGTTTTCTGTTTCCTGTTTCAGATGAGAAGTGCCAACTTTAATAGTGATCCTTACGTGCGTGAGTTTGGGGTCATTGTGAGAGATGAAATGACTGAAGTGAATGGCCGGGTCCTTCAGGCACCATCGATCCTCTATGGAGGAAGGGTACGCATCAGTTCTTTAGTTTTCAGAATTTGTTATCTAATAAGTGTATAGTAGTAAATGTGTAGCTTAGTGACTGTCTTTTTTTTTTTATTTTTTTTTTAAATTAGAGCAAAGCAATAGCTACCCCAATTCAGGGTGTGTGGGACATGAGAAACAAACAGTTTCATACTGGAATAGAGATTAAAGTGTGGGCCATAGCCTGCTTTGCCCCCCAGAGGCAATGCACAGAACTCCTGCTAAAGTAAGTCCATCTGCTTGTGTGACAGTATCCTTTATGTGGTTAGCTTTAGCATTGTCAGTTAATAACCATACAGTTTTTAATGGTGCTTTCTTTCAATATAGAATCTGAAGCCTTATGCGAATTCTGTTTCTAATGCATTTGCCTCTGACTTGCACCTCTGGCTGTTGTGTTCTCTATAGAGCATTCACAGACCAGCTACGCAAGATCTCACGCGATGCAGGCATGCCCATCCAAGGCCAGCCTTGCTTCTGTAAGTACGCCCAGGGAGCTGACAGTGTGGAGCCCATGTTCAAGCATCTGAAGTACAACTACCAAGGTCTGCAGCTGGTTGTGGTCATCCTGCCAGGGAAGACTCCTGTCTATGGTGGGTCAATCTCTATGCTCTTTCGCAACATGTGATAAGAGATGATACAGGTGATATTACCTCTTGTCGTCTTCATGCTTTTGGTCACTTTCACTTTGTCTTAATCTTTTCAATCCTGTCATGTTATAGCGGAGGTCAAGCGTGTTGGGGACACAGTTTTGGGAATGGCCACACAGTGTGTCCAGGTGAAGAATGTCCAGAAAACCACTCCTCAGACCCTCTCCAACCTCTGCCTGAAGATCAATGTTAAGTTGGGTGGAGTCAACAACATACTGCTTCCACAGGGCAGGTGTGGATAAAAAATTGGGCAGAATTTTGAAAAGGAATGGAGACTAGAAGTTTTGTTTGGTGTGTTTAAGTTTAAAGTTCTGCACTCTGCAATCTGTTTATTGTAGTGAAGCGCTGACACTTTCTTTGCAGACCCATGGTGTTCCAGCAGCCTGTAATTTTCCTGGGTGCGGATGTCACCCATCCTCCAGCAGGTGATGGAAAGAAGCCCTCCATTGCTGCAGTAAGTCCAGAGACGACATCTGGTTAGCTTCTACCAACACAGCATACACAGTTGCTGTAATGCAACTTTCTGTGAGGTGTTGAAGATCAGTGCACACCCAACAGTGAATATCTGCACAAATCTGGTCAAAGATAATATTACTTAAATATATCCCAGCAATATAGTGCAACATCTGTGCTGTTTTTGCATCTCTGTCACAAATGTGTTTCATTAAAAATGTTGATGGATTGTTGCAGGCTGATAACGTCATAGTCTGTCTTTGAAATGACACGTTCATCCATACGAAATTTTTGCATGTTTTATTCAGGTGGTTGGCAGCATGGATGCCCACCCCAGCAGGTACTGTGCTACAGTTCGGGTTCAGCAGCATCGCCAGGATCTTATTCAGGATTTAGCAGCGATGGTGAGAGAGCTGTTGATCCAGTTTTACAAATCTACCCGCTTCAAACCCACCCGTATCATCTACTATAGAGATGGCATTTCAGAGGGTCAATTCCATCAGGTAAACATTTGTCTTAACGCTGACGTTATGCAAGCCTGTCATTTACTTTGCAACAACCACATTTACGCTTGGTTTCCACTCATAAGCCACTGAATCATATTTGGTTTTCTGTAGGTTCTGCAACATGAGTTACTGGCAATACGTGAGGCCTGTATCAAGCTGGAGAAAGACTACCAGCCAGGCATCACTTTTGTGGTAGTCCAGAAGAGACACCATACCAGGCTTTTCTGTATGGACAGGAATGAGAGGGTTAGTTATGTTATTTGAATATAATGATGTATTTCATTAGAGATGTATTTGGATGGCCCATTGTCATTCTCTGTTCTAGGTTGGAAAGAGTGGAAACATTCCTGCTGGCACCACTGTTGACACAAAAATCACTCATCCTTCAGAATTTGACTTTTACCTTTGCAGCCATGCTGGCATTCAGGTACTAAGTTAATGTGTGTTTTCTGTGTGTGTACAACATTGCTCCGATTGGCCAGAGCCAAAGTGAGATGCCGAGTCACTTGGTTAGTTGTTCTTTAACTCATGTGACTGTTGCTCTTCACAGGGGACTAGTAGGCCATCTCACTATCACGTGTTGTGGGATGACAACCACTTCACCTCTGATGAGCTGCAGGTACTCACCTACCAGCTGTGCCACACCTACGTTCGCTGTACCCGTTCTGTATCCATCCCTGCACCAGCCTACTATGCACACCTTGTGGCTTTCCGTGCCCGCTACCATCTTGTAGACAAGGAGCATGACAGGTACCATGCCAAAGGTCTTATTTACTTAAGAATGAGTAATTTTCATGGGGTTATAAACCCATTGTCTTGATCTTTCTTTTGAATTGTATTCTAAGTAACCCCTCTCTTTTTGATAATGCTGATTTTCCATATTTGGAATAAGCCTGGTAAAGTCGTGTCAGTGGTAAATCACCATTGGAAATTCTTTAATGTATGTTTAAGCTTTATCTGGGTCATATTGTGTACTGGTCTGTACAGGCAGTTTGAGACATTACGGTTTGAAGGAGTGAGTGAGTGTCGTTGAATTTTACCAAATATATCCATAATGTCCTTGAAAGTGTGAGTTATTGCACTGAATGTAGTAGCTCAGAGACCTGATGTGTTAAGATACTGATGAATAAGTATGTGTGTGTGTGTGTGTATGTGTTGGCAGTGCTGAAGGCAGCCATACATCAGGCCAAAGCAATGGTCGAGACCAGCAGGCCCTGGCCAAAGCTGTGCAGATCCACCAGGACACACTGCGCACAATGTACTTCGCCTGAAGCCAGCTTCAGCTGAGTCCCACACCCTGAACACCATGTGTGTACATTAAGTGGACCCTTCCCTTTTTCTTTAATGGGTCTATCTTTGATGAAAAAAAACGTTAATTCCAAACATACAGCGTTCGAGTTTTTTTTCTTTTCTGTATTTATTAGAGTTGTCTGGCCTTTTCTTTTACGTAGGAGCAGGGACAGATTGTGAATCTCTGTTGTATATGATCATATTGTTAGTTAGGGTTGACTTGTTTACATAAAAAATCAGCTGAATCAGTTTCAGAATACCTTTTACACTGACAGTTCTGATTTTGCGTTGTGAGGGTTATAATAATAATAACTATTATTATTATTATTATTATTATTATTATTAGTCCAAGGCTGATTGTACAGATACTGGAACAGTACTTTTGATGAACTCATTACAATATTGAGGTTGCAAGAAAGAATGACCTGCATCATTCTGTCAGAAAGGTGCACTGAACAGAGTGGCATAACTTCAGGACACAAGTACTTATTGTGTTTTATGTTCAGTTTATGTGTACTAACACATTCTTATGTATTTTCAGTTTATGTGTACTAACACATTTTCATTATGTATTATGTTCAGTTTATGTGTACTAACACAAATTCCTTTTGTTTGTTTTTTTGTTTTGTTTTTGTTTTGTTTTTGGTTTTTTGGGGGGGTTTTTTGTGCTTGACACTCAAAATTTGTTAGTCTACTACCATTATCCTTCAGTGGCTGACTGACAGTGGGGTTGGAAAATATTGTGCTTATTGGAAGCAGACTCCTTTGAATGTGATAAGGACTCGCAGAACGTTGCAGTGTGATAGCAGAATTATAACAGGCTTGAAATTCTTCACTGCCATTCTCTCACCATGAGAAGTGTGTTCTGACAATCAGCTGTCTGGGCATAAGGAGCATATAAATGCAGGACTGGCCTGTAATTGACACAATCTATATTCTTTAGATAAGCTTGACAGCAAGTGTATTCTTGTCCATTTGATATCCTCCTTTACAGAACAGTGCCCTTTTTGTACCCCCCCCCCCCCCAAACATTTTCATTTTATAGATGAGCATTTAACAAAGTACTAAATATTGTACTCAGATCATTTAAAGATTAGTTTCTAGATGAGTGTCAATTGGTCTCTGTTTACAGCTGATTTGGTTTATTTGTTGCCATGGAATCAGTCTGAAGCTTTGCTCTCCCATGTGTCTGCCATGATCCTGTCAGTCCTATATGTGTGTGTTAGTGTTTAGTGCATGAACATTAATGTTGGGTTGTAAAGAGGAGATTTGTTGGCCCTTAAAATACAAATCCACGATTATTCAGCTCTGAAATTAGTCACCAGATATTCTTACACTTTGAAGTGTAGGCAGTCTCTGATCAAAAGTGGAGCTTTGTGTTACTGAAAGCCTTGTGCTGTGTGGTCCAGTGATGGGCCAGAGTTGAAGAATATCTTAGTTATTCCAGTGGCACTGGGCTATGTACTGCTGTTGTCAGTACGCCTCATCCAAATAGGCTGATGGCTCACAAACCATGGCCTTTAATGTAGAGAGGTCTTGGGGGTTATGGGAAAATGTTATGAAAGTTGTATATATTTATATTATTCACAGAGTGAGTGTGTGGAGTGAAAATTTCAGTTCAGAGTGTTATGCACCTTAATTCTTTGCCCAAATGTTAGTGGTGAATCAAGAGCTTTTACCATAGAATGTTATTTTTTATGGGGACAATGTTGTTAAGTTTAAATTTGATGTTGCCCAATGAGCTATTTCGTCACCTCCATTGCATTCAGGAGATCTTTTCAGAAGCTTTGTAGTGCCACAGGGTTTGGCCAATAGGCAAGTGGATTTTAGTTTTTGTTGTATGACTTTTTTGTACGCTGTTAGACCTATAATGCAAACAGTTAAATGCCTTCTAAAGCTACCATATTGTGTAAAAATCTGCGATCTTTAATTGGTTGGTAAGATTACTTCCCCACTTTTCAGTTTTAACCTTAAACAGCTTAGAGTTGAGAATTTAACCTTTTTTCAAACTATGCATTTATAATCAAGAGATTTTAGTGATATTTTTGTGTACATGAATTATGAATTTAAATCATTATGTATGTAGTAATTTGAAGCTGGGTGCTTTATTAGTGTGCATAGTACAAAACCATGTACCCATTGTAGCAGTATTAGCCTATAGAATGTTATATTTTTATTATAGCAGACAATTGGATATACTTTTTAAAATGTTTGTTATTCCTTTTAGCCAAGAAAGATTACAAATATTAAGCATACTGTTTTCTGACAGTAAATGAAGCACAAGGCATAATTGTAGGTGCTAATATTTTTCCCCAAATGACTTTTTTTTTAATCACACTACACACATCATGAAATCACCATATAAAAGCCTCAGCCATGAGGTTGAATTTCTTCAGTTCTTTAACCTTGAACATTGTTACGGTCATTTTCCGATTTGACTATGTATGCAGGGGTATTTTGGTTCTCAGTCACAAATCCTTGACTTGAGTTACTATTTGGCGCTGGTCTCAAAACTTGTGAACGTAGTTGCACTTTGAAGGGGCAGTGGACATATTAGTTCCATATACGTTGAAGCATGAAGTTATTTTCTGGTTATAATTGTGTGGAAATGGCTAGATGCCCTACCTCTTGTTGCCTGTTTCTAATATTATGGTAACATAACTGCATTAGTGATTTCTTCATAATTGCACAAGCAGTACTATTCAATTTGATTTCTATCTGAGTTTCTGGACTTTATCATAGGCATTGCCTAAGTCATCTCATGGACATTTGCCTAGAAATTACTGAATGTGTATCTTTTCAGAGGCTGTGCTTGGTGCCATTAAATCCATTAAGACTGCCATAGTTTTTGTTTGTTTTTGTTTTTTTAACAATAGTGTTGAAGCCTCAATGTATAAGAATCTCTGCAACAATCTCCAATTCACAATGTGGATTATAAAGAACATTCTCTGCTCTCAATCTTGATTGAAAGTCTGCAGTGTGAATATTGTCATGTTCTGCCAAGCGCTTCATAGCAGTGCATTTAAGTGTTACCTATATGCCCTGTCTCTGTAGCTGCTTATTGGAATGTGTGAATGGTATAGATTTTCATTCAGATTTTAAGTCTTCAGAGATGGAACATTAGTGTTCAACATTTAGATCAGGAAGTGAAGTGAACCATAAACATTTTAACTACTTCTTAGGTCAGGTTGTTTCTAAAACAGGCCTTTCTTTAGAAACAACAACATTTTCTTTGTCCTGTAAATTGACAAAGGTATTATAGCTGTAATTTGTTAGAGTTTTTAGTGTTTTACCTTTTAAAGCCAGCACCTTAGATGGTCAGATCTTTTCAGCATATGCAATTCCTCAAAAAAATTATATGTAGTAATTGTATGGTCGGAAATTTTTTTGCACTATTTCAAGAGAAGTGGGGTTAATGTTAGAAAGATTGTAATCTTAGCAAATTTCTGGTTGTCCTAAACTCTAAAAGATAAAAAAAAAAAAATTAAATAAAAAAAATCTTAAGTTTGTTTTGCATTTTGGTACACATGTAATGCAAATTAATGCAAGACATTCAGCCTGCAGTCCTGATAACTATGCAAAAACAATAATCTTTTCAGTGCCATTCATCATATATTAGTGTTGGTGTTCATTGGTTTAGCTTCTTAGTCATTTTTAACTGTATGGTATCTGTACCTCAGGCCAAAGTGTAGAATCAGAATTTAAAAAAAATCTGAAGTTAGAATCTAGAGTTCCATTAAATTGAAGGATTGAAGAACAATTTATGTAAGATGAATTTTAATACTCGTTAACAAAGTATTTTAAATGAAATTGAGGTCAGTTGTGTTCCAACGTGCAAGATGATAATTTGTGTAATTTGTTGTTTTTCAATAACAGGTTCATGATGTTCATTATTGTACAAAGACAACTATGATGGCTTGATATGATAAAACTAGTGCTGAAATACTACTTTCATCTATGCACATTATGAAAACTACACATCAGCCTTTGGAGATACTATGCAAAATTGGAATGAAAATTATGGTGCTGTTTTTAGATCAAACTGCAGAGGTATAATTTGGTGAATGCAGAATAATACCTCATCACTGTATGTCCCACAGTGTATCCTTTTAAGTGACTTTAGAAAAACATGAAAATAACAACTGCATGAAAATAGCTTACTGTTGTAGTTTTACAATCAGTTCTCATTACATTTTGTTTTTGCCATGATAGAATAATTTTGGCATGATTGCATGGTTTAAACTTACTGATTTACTTACCATGCAATATGGTGCAAGCACTTTTTTGGATAAAGAAAACAGTGTAAGTCAAACAATTAAACAGAGAAGGCTAGAGGTAGCAAGCTAATGTAGTGCCATGCTATAAAGGTGGTATTGGTGGAAGCTTGCAATTTGCTGTATACAGCACAGTATACAACTGAATTCAGCTACTCAGATCACATGTGTTGGTAGCCAATTAAACTACATGTGCAACAGATAACAAATTTGCTTCACCTGACCCTCAAGGACTCTTGAGTGTTGTTGCTGTTCGAATGATGAATTTATATTAAATAACCTCCCATCTTTTGAGTGTTTTTAAATGACTTCACAAGATATTTTAACTTCTTAAATAGATTTAAATGTAGATTTCAGTGTTGTCCCATTCAAGTAGGTATATTACTGGAATTGACTACCTCTTTTGCAAGAGTCAAATTAAATGAGTAATTTTTTTTAAATGAACATGCTCTTAAAATAGCTAAAGCATAAAATAATATTCTCTAATAAGTAAAATTGCACTGCAGTTTAACAGTTGTAAGTTGAATTGAAAGCCTTTTTCTATTACTCAGTTGTCAACTTTTACCTTTCCCTATATATCATCTTATAATGACACAGTTTTTGAGAAAACAAGTACCAAATATGTTGTTGTAATACCCTTGACAAAGCTCTAATATTAAAGACTATGCTTTTTAAAGAGGTTTTATGCAGTGGCTAAATAGCTGAGGATTTGTTGAATTTCTGTACTTACTAACACCTCTCATTCACATTTATATTAACTTCAATTCATCTTTGTGTTAAGGGACAACCGAATATAGAATTTAATTTTACCTGATACACATTTGAGCATTTGGGCAATTATTAAGGACAACACTGGCACAAAAAATCTTTGTGTTGCTTGTCTTTGAGGTGCTTCACTGTAATGACTGTATATAATTTAGTGATATTGTGGTGTTTATTTTCTGTTTAAGCATTTATCATTTATTTTTTTTATTTGAAGAGCATCTAGTTCCATCCAGCCACTATTTTGAGCTATAGCATAATGTCCGTATTCTCTTTTGAGCCCAAAAATCTTGGTTGTCATCACTATTTCTCAAGCCCCTTGACTAGCATACCACAAAACTAGCTATGTTTGAATTTACAGCCATAAAAGTGGTGCTTGACAAGCTCCAATTCACTGTGTGCACAAATTAAAAGGTTTTTTTTTAGCAAATTCACACTTTTCAGTAAATTTTACTATTGATTAGTTGTCATCCAATAGGACTTGTTCTTTTTGTTTGCTTTAGAAATAGTTGTGAGTTTTGGAGTCCCAAGAGCACATATTAAATTGATATTTTGATGACATTTGGGGGGTGGGGGTGGTGGGGTTTGCATATATAATTGTGCATCAGTAACCCAAATGAATACAATACACACAATACTGAAATGTACTGTTGTGTATGACTGGGAGGAATGAACTGACTTAATGACCTGGCTTTTTATACCAACGTTGAAAACTACCTCAGAATGGTGTTGGGTGCTAGTGTTATCTACCCCTAATTTATATGATCATGAAAAAAATAGAAAAAAAAGTGACCAAACAACACAAACCAATACTGTGTTTTAGGGGTATTCAGTTTTTGTCTGCTTTTTTGAAACAAAAATCAACATTGTGGACAAACATGAGGGTGTTTTGGTATGTAAAAAAATTAAGGGACCAAATTATATGGAAATAAATGTTTCCCTTTTTAAAATGTAGTAGAAAGGAATAATCACCTATGAGTAGTCTGTGAACTGGCATTTGGTAAAAGCTGTAATCATAATTCACTGATCAATTAATTTGCATCTTGAATTAGACTCATCAGTGGGCATTGCTGCTTTCTGTAATTTTACATAGATTTGGAGGAAGAACAGACTGCTAATTCCCTGTTGGGGTAAAAGCAGAGCAATAAATTAGAGATTTGGTCTTGTCTTCAGAGTGTCTTGGTTTTCTTGCTGTAGGTTGTTGTCATTTGTGAGTATTTGTAGTGTGCCGACAGAGAGGTTTGTAGTGAGATGTTTGTAAGATGCCAGTGTCATCTCCATGATCATCAGTAGTAATGTGCCATATTTTGGATAATATACTGGGTAAAAATGACCCAGTAATGACTGCTGTGTTTTGCAATACTAGGTAAATTTGCTGTATCCAAAAAAAATTCCAGCCTGTTGTCCAGACTTCTAAGGCCTACTTGTCAACCCATGTCAAGTGGTAGTCACATCACTTTTTATGTCTGTAAAATGCTTACGTTAAACTTGATTCTTGTACTTGACATGTATACAGTATTGCAATAAACAGACCCAAGGGAGCTGTCCTCATTAAAACATCTACTTGATGAAAACTCAACAGCAAGGGGACGTAGGTCAAGAATAAGCTATTTAAATGGTTTTATTGTAATTCGGTGCATCTTGCTACATTTTACAAAGGGAATTAACTTTCAAATTCTAAAATTGTAATTGAATATGTTACATACTGATACACTGGCATATTTCAGTTTTTTTCAAAGAATTTAATGGATACTAAAGGTACAAAAGGTTGTATAGAAGTTAAATCAATATTCTTGGTATTCTTCTTGAGCTAAAGACAACCAGTTTGTATTTTGTTTTGCTGTTTGTGTGCCTTTTCCTATATATTTCACTCCCTCTGTTTATAATGGGTGATAATCTTTTTAATTTGATATTCATTGCTACATCAAAGAATTTATACATTATCATGCAACCTTGAGTGAATGCTGCATAGAACGATCAGTATTTGTATTTTGCACTTTCTAAGCAGTTAAAATTTTGCCCTATTTAAATTGGGCAGTCAGACTAAAAAAAATTAAGACGAGGTATATTCCTGCTATAGTAGGAATTCTAAAAAAATAAAATGTATAAAAAAACAAACAAACACATGACTTGGAGATTTTTTTTAGAAAAGTGTATAGATATACAGTACCTCATAAGCCTGATATATGCTGCATCATCTTCATTGGTTTATATTTTGTGAACAACTTTTTTTTTTTTTTTTTTTCCAAAACAAGGTGAAAGTTTTCCCTGTTTCCTTTTCCAGGGGGGTTTGATGTGCATGCAAGGCAGGACATGTGCCTTTCAAAAATATATATAGCTAATGTTTTGACTAACGCCTAGTTTTGAATGCCGTTATGTACATTGGCTGATTACTGGGGTGAAGGCATGTGCTGGAGTGCACATGAAACCTACCGTATTTTGAGGAAGATTCTGTTTGTTTTCCCCATCTTTACTGATATTTTTCATAGTATTATGGACACTTGTTTCTGCAAAGCCACTAATGACATCCAATATTTTGTAACTTGATGTACTCTAAATGACTATTAACTCAGGTATTGCCTTTTAAGGGCTGTATCTGTTCCTGCTTCACTCCCATGCTCTCCCTCACCTGTGTCTTAAAGTAGCTGTGGAACTGCTTTTCAAAACACTGTACAGTACATCAGGCCTTAAAATATGCACTATTAGCCAGAAGTAATGCTTATTATATGTCACTGCCAATCATGTTATGTTCTGTTATAAGTCTACCTCCTATAAATGTAGGAGTGTCCTGGATCTATAAAAGAATTCATTTATTTTTTCTGTTTTGAAATGGACAATCAGCACTATAACTGTTCTACCAAACACAACACAAACTAACAAAACATTTCTCAGTCTTCCCCTATCATTTTCTGATCCCTCCTCCTTTCGAGCCTTTAATAGATAGCACACACTCCGGGACACTCCAGACAATGGTGTCTGCTTGCGTTTTTTCCCCTGTGTTTATGGAAGGCATGGAAGATGAAAGTGACCAAAGTTTTCTGAGGCTTTGATGCACTGCCTCGCAGCCTCAAACCTCCCCATCACTTCAGCCATTTTTTTTTGTTTCCTCCTTATCCATATGCCAAATTGAATTTGTCATTCCTGTTTTGATGAGATCCTTTATTTCTCATTCTTGTAGTTGGACTCACTGCTAAGCTCTGTGACAACAATATTTCTTGTCAATGTAAAGTGTGAGCTTTGTGATTTTACCCCCCTCCCATTTCTGCTTTTTGTTAATTTGCAAACTCAAGATATGCTGTAAACCCTGCTAGAGCATAATGTGAATATGTATCATTTAATATAGTTGACTCTTGCTTGACTGTATAATGCATTGATTAATAAACTTAAGTTCTTTGACTTGTCATTTAAAAATTGTGTATATAATTTTGAATGTACATTACGGGTCTTTCCTTTTACATGTTTTCACTGAACTGCTGACTCATTCTTTCACCAAGCTAATGTTTTCCAAATTTGTTTTAATTTTTTAAATCAGATGACAGTGTTGTACTTTTAGATCACCCTCTGCCTCATTTTTATAAATAATTAGCAAAGTTTTAAAAAATATGTAGAGTTGTAAATGCTGTATGGCCTCCTAGGTCCAAATTGTAACCTGGACTGAAAACATAATTCACATTCTCATCTTACTGAAGCACAATGTGCTGTATGAGACAAAGGGTTACGTTTCACACCCAATTAGAATAAAATATTCTATGTGCATTCATAGGATTTATGCTTAGTACAGCAATGTATGAGCTCTAAACAAGCCAACAAACCATGTTACCATGTAAAGTTCATGTAAAATTAGGTGTTCAAAACAATTCATCATATTACATCATCCTGGCCATGTGTCCTTCCAATGCTCCACTACATTCCAGGACTGTTGGGTTTTACACCCTTTCTTCACCCAGATTTGTGCAGCTTTTAATGAAACCCACAGACTGGGGTCCTTGTGACAGTAGCCATGTAATGAGGCTTTGTTTTTTCTATGCTGTTGCCACTTGGCAAATTATGGCTATTAGCTCAAAAAGGGTGTTCAGATTCCAGAAATAAAAATTTGCCTTTGATATAATTTGAAGCATTGACCTCAATGTAACCTGTAAAAGCAATGGTTTACAACTTATTCTGCGGGCCAACTTTAACAACAATTTCACAGTGTCTGAAACACTAATATAGGGCCTCTTGTATTGCTATTATTTCTAAACCGCAAAATTTGCAGACAGACGTTACGTTTTTAAGGACACCAAAGTCTAACATAACGTGCAGTTTTGTTCAAAATACATTTTCCACGATTTTCCATTCACACAAGCAGATCCTAAGCTGAGCAGATCATGAATTCTGTCTTTTTCATTGAGTGATATCCATAACCTACTCACGTTTCTACGCGTAATATAACAAATATGTAACAATATACATGTTTAAATTGTAGGCGTGTATCAGTGATTTACTCTGGGAATACACCGTTTTGAGGAAGTTTTACTTAGATGATATTCTATTTATGCAATCCAAAAAACCCCTCAAATATTATATAATGTTTCTGCTGGGAAATATGTTTTAAACAACTTAGCACGACACCGGCAAATAAATGGTGCGGTTTGTGAAGCCGAGTCAGATTTTCCAATACCTCAGCGTGTCACAGTGCTCAACTTAATGTTAAGCAAGCAGACAGCGTTCCTTGGAGCATTCACTAAGGTAGGTTTATTTTTTTTGTTTTTTTGTTTAAAAAACCCCAAAAAACTCCGTTCGAATCCTTCGGTCGTGTAGCACGATAAGCTCTCAAATATGAGTAGGCATACTTGTTGGTTATTAATTAGACCTAAAAACGGAGGGTCAAGAAAAACAATGCTCCGCTTCGCCTGTTTGGGAGCACGACATATGTTTCAAATTGTAAAGTTCGCTTTGATTGCAGACTGAAAGGAAATTCTGGGTAAACCAGATTAAGGGAGACAGTGTTAACATTTTAACGCTATAACACAATTCATATTTGTTACGTATGTCGATTTTTGATATCATGTTTGAGTTTAAAATACTGTTGAAAGGCTCCACTGAATTTACTGATGGCTTATTGGAACGAGGTGACACCACGCTCAAAACATGCTTTATACATACGTAACATTTTCCAAAATTATAAACACATAAAAGTAATGCTAGGATTGATGTTTATGTTGAATATTACCGTAACAAAAACATGACAGAAGAATAACTGTTTTAAACAAACAATTTAGATGGTTCCCATTTATGTCCTGGAGGATATTCTACTTTCATTTGTGTGTGGACCCAGTTGGGCAGTTCTAAAGGATTATGATAGACTGAAGCTTCTCAGGATCTGGACCGGGAACTTGTGTACATGTTACATGTGCTTCTTCATTATTTTTCCTACTGCAACAGGATGACATGGATTTTGGTGTCCAACTACCTGCTCCTTCTGGGCATGTGGTACCCTGGAGACTGCTTGGGGGTGGAGTCTGACATGGAAAGCAGAAACTGGGAGTGGGGGTCTGGTCTGCAGGAGCTTCTGCACAGTTTTCCTGCAGACAGTCCCTTTGTGACAGAGTCGCCTGGAAGGCCAGCCAACTGCACTCAGCGGTTTTGGCTGCCTCCGTCATCAGCCGTGTGCTGGGATGACATCGCAGGGCCAGAGGAGTTTGAGCAGACCCGTCTGCTGGTGCTTCAGAACCGGGCAGCACTGCATGCTGTGTCCCAGGCTAGTGGCCTAGAGGAAGGTGGATCTTCCTATGACCAACAGGCCAGAGAAGGCATGGAGGGAGTTCGGGCAGAGCACCTCAGCATTGCACAGACAGTAGACTCTATACAGAAGGTCTTCTTCAGTTTGGAGGAGAAGAGGAAGCAGGGAGGGGAGCTCTATACCTACTCCAGGTAATTTGCATTCCTGCCATATTGCCTGCTGTAAACTAAACTGTGTCTGAAGAAAATGTTTTGGAGCCCTCTAGCACTGCTGAATTCCATCAGAATTAAAAAAATTATTCAGAAAAATAGGACCTTTGTATAAGAACTTTAAATCAGTTTAAAAGGCCTCCCAAGCAATGCAGCTGAGTAGACCAATGTATGTCTTGTCTCCAACAAAGCTGAATGCATTTCAAAATGTTTTGTGATTGGAATGAATACATTTAAGGTTTGGTTCACAAAAGAGTTTGGTCGTTTCTCTGTCAATTTAGACTAGCTCTGCCATCATTCCAAATTCAAAAACATCAAACGTCAGTGTTTATTGTAATTAGGTAAACAATGTTTCTGTCATTAGTTTAAAGGAGCAGATTAGAAACACTATGGACTCCATAAATGGCAAGGAACAGATGGCAGCCCTCCTGGAGCAACACCTCTCTAATCTAGAGATGACCTTAGACTCCATGCAACACCGACTAACCAAACTACTGGCATACTAAAAGGTGTTAAAATGGATAATTCATGATACACTTGAGTGCAATGCATGCCTATGATGAAGCAGAATTTAACATAAAAAGCAGGCTTAAAACAGTCTATAGTGTATCTTTTTTAGCTATTGTATATTTTTGTCTTTAATGATGTTATCAAGTTTGGCATTCTTTCAGTTATTTTTATTGACCCTGTGTTCCCCTAACACAGTGACAATAAAATATATTTTCAGGCTCACAGCTTCCAGGCTGTTCCATAGTGATCTAACATACTGCTGTGTTTGACACTTTCAGTAATGCCCTTATTTAAAAAAAAGAAAAAAATGTTTTACCCCAATCAATTAACAAGCTTTTCAATGATGGAGAAAAAGTGAAAGTAATCAAATAAAATGAAGTTTAAAAAAAAAATCACAATTTTTAAATTTATTGAAAACATACCAATCATACAGTACACTATACAAAATGTCAAACACATTACAAATTTCAAGTAAAAACATTCACAACTTGGAAATTTAGTGCGTGGCCAGACTACCAATAGCATAAAAAACAGCTTTGCTCAGTAAGCAGTTTTCACACCCTACCCTGAAGCACAGCAGCGAATGCACATAGGTATACTATAAATGGAATCCATAGAAAATTTGCTATGAAACTAGATCTCCAGTTAATCAGTGCATAATTTTGATTATTAGACTAACAAAAAAAAACCCGTACATCTTATCCATTTATTTCACTTGAACAATGTACGTATTGACATTTATCCACTTTTTTTTCCTCAGCAGGTGTGACAAAAAGTGAGACAGTGTAATGCCCATTCAAAGATACACAGAAACTATTTTATGCCCTGGGCAACACTGCTTTCAAGGCATCTGTGTCTCAGGGATTTGAGCCAGCTATTGATATGCATACAATAAAGGACTGTATGAGTGAACAAGGAGCTTCTCAAAGAACTTGGGTAAGACATACAATGGACATAATTACAAGATGTACACTCTCAGGCACTCTGCAGCCAGCTGCTTTGTTGGTTTTAGGCTACAAGTTCTCTGGTGGAGATTAAAAAACTATAGTCTAAAGTAGTTAGTGACTATTCCAACAACAACTGTCGTGATTATGGTGGAAAAGAGGGAAGGAATAAACAAACACAAAGCCAAACTACATTAACACCCAAACACATCAAAAGTGAAAAAGTACAGATGTTTGGGTGAAATGTCTGAAATTTAATCCTGTACTCTCAGCTCTGAGGAATGAGGTTAGACTTTTTTTTTGGAACCTGTTCACATCATGTTATACACTAATATTGAAGATGATGTAACAGTTCAATGTAATGCCTGTTTAAGGGCTGTTCAGCAGTGTCAGTTGTCATCAACTTCCTCCATTTCCTCTAGGGACTTTAAATAGTCCCTAGCCAAGATTTTCTTTGGAAGAATGTCTAGGAAAAGAAAAAGAATATAAAACAAGATTTTACTTAAATAAGCAGGGTTTGTGTTTGATAACATTATGGCTAGGATGTTTGCACATAATCTACAACACAACTGCAACAGCTGTAATGGCAATTTGGATTGGGCAAAGCTTTCATACCTGATATATTAAGATAAACTGTCATTTTATGTGAATGTTAAAAATGCCCCAGTTGTTCTTTTTGCTTTGTTGCAGTTACATATGGCCAAATATATTTCTCTTGACCAGCCTAAAAGAACATCCGGTTCTGATTATGTGCAAAAATTTGTGAAATAACTTGTGAAATACTGTTTCCTTATACACATATTTTTTCCTGATCTGACTGGAAAAAAATAAAGGGAGCTACCTGTAACTCAATTAAACATGACCTAATTGGAAAAAAATGTGATAAAAATATATCAGTAATGTGAACTTCAGGTATTGGGTGATGAATTTCATCTAAACGGCTGAACGGAAACTGAACTGACTGAAAATAAACCCCAGCTCTGATAAAAGGCTACTATCGTCTTCCCTAGTATTACAACACATGGTTGGTGTAACGTTACAACACACCAAAACTACTGCCTGTTACCTACAGAAGCCTCTGACAAACAGAAAGCTCTCACCTGTAAGAAACTGAAAGGTTTCCGTCTCTTCTGCAGCATCAGCAAGATCGCTGTATGAAAGTGTGTTTTTTTGCTTTCCAGATCCTTTATTATACGATGATAAAGCCAAGTGTTGAACGAAAAGCTCCTAGCAATAATATAACATATGAATACAGAGCAGGCGGTAATGAAAGAAGGTACACGTTACTTTGGCTATGACTCGATTCTTTAGACGTAAAGTAAGTTAGCATTTTGTTAAACAAAACGTTAGATTTGTCAACACAGCTGATATTGACAAGAAAATGACCAATCTACACCACAGCATTGAACGCATGTAGTTAAAGTAGCCAACTAAGATAGCTAACGAGTAGCAAGCTAGCCAGCCAAGTGATTTTCAGTCACTTTTATTTGTTATGTTTTACAAACATACGAGTATGCGTTTATGATTAAGAGTAAAGTTAAAGGATACTCTAGCTAGCTAGTTAAGTCTGAAGCAGATCACATCTATAAGATCGACTAACATTTGTGACTACCATCAGTTTATAGTTGGCTGAATTAGATAGCTAACGTAACTATAGCTTGGTACTCAATTGGCTCAAAAACAGCCAGCTAGCCAGCTAGCTACCTAGCTAGGTATAAAAAATATATATCTTTGGTCGCAAAGTACCGTTGCTTTCGTCGTCAAGAAAAGGGCATCCTGGTTAATACATGAGACATCAGGAGAGCTTTTCATTATTAATTTTACGCGTGACATAGGGAGGGAAACGTTTTTGTTGTTAGCGGCACGCTCAACTTTATTCTCCACGGTCTTTCCGGACATCTTTTCAGAAATTGTTTGCGAGTATGACTAACGGAAGTGCCTCGACTGTTTTTGTAATCTCAACCAATGGCTAGATGGGAATTGGAGTTTCATAGTCAATGTCCTTTTTCGGAAAACAGTAATGTGGTTATAAAAAGATTATCCATTGCGCGTATACTAAAATTTATATAAATTCTTCAAGATTTTACTACGGTAACCTAATTGTAAAGAACAAACAGTAGCGAAGGCTATTTAGATACAAAGTGCAACAAGATCGGGAAACTACATTTCCCATAATCGTATAGTTGTTTTCTTATTCACCTGCAAGTAAACATTACGCGCTTGTAGTTTTACAAGCGCATATATGCGGCCTTAACAGATGTTAATTTTACTTTTAAGAACTACATTATCCGCAAAGTATTTCTCGCGAATCTCAGGAGTATTTCTTTATCGGTCGCTGTTTGTGTTCTGTCCGTCTGAGGCAATTTTTCTGCTTAATGAAATCAAATAATGAATTTGGTAGGAACAGGGATACAGGACCCGGCCGCTGGCCCGGTACAGGGTCCGCATCTTTTACATGCAATCCCCGCAAATTTAGCGAGAAAATCGCTTTGCACAATCAACGGCAAGCTGAAGACACCGCTGCTTTCCAAGAGGTTATGATGGACATCACTTCCACCAGGGTGAGTCAAGTTGACTCAGAAAACTCTTAGGCCTTAGTTTGTGGTTTTATAGGCTTAACGGATCGGGAATGCTTCACCGACATGCTCCATACGTGAGCTAAAAAAAGTTATTTAGATGTCTGGAGATGCAATTCAGTAAACCTCTTTTACTGTGGTTTGAATTTTGCGAGATTCTAGATATGTTAAACCAGGTTATATAGTAAATCTTCCATGTTACTAACGGTACTTAAGAATGGTGTTTATCTCTGCCTATGCTAACCTGCTTTTGTAGCCTTATTTGCCAGATGACATCGTAAACATGCATGGAGCGTTTGTTTTAAACTTTTAAACATTTCTATAAATGGGACACGAAGTCAAGCTATTGCATTGACCTCAATATATTCACCGACACTGTAGATTCAGGCTCAGAGAGCTAGACAAGCACGCAGTCTGGCTCCATATGGAGGATCCCTGCCAAATGTAAATCATATATCAAAATCTGCAGATACCCAGGTGAGTCCTTTGCACCTTTCTTTTAGTCGTAACTAATAATTACACATTTTCACTATGTCATGGTGGTTAGGCAGAGATAGACCATTGATTCTGGACTTCACAAAAATAATTTTATTTTATGACGTTTTGTAACTGAACAATTGAAATGTTAGCTAATATTCAATTACCATGTTCTAAGCATTCAAATCTTATTTCCACATGAAGCCTCTACCAATGGGTGAAACCAGTGTGTGTGGTTTTTAAATTATTTTGTATCATGTTTTTATTAAACATACCTGAAACGATGAACACAGTTTACCACTCAGTTTATTTGGTGGGCTGGTAGTACTTAGGAACATGAAAATTTGTAAGGTGCCTAGAGGAAGATATTGTGCAGTCTGTAATTATTATTATTTTAGCATGTCACATACATATAAAAGATATGTTGTGTTTCATTGATTTAAAAGATTGCCTTGTTCCTCACCATCCAGCTAACCACAGAAGGTCCATGCTCTAAATGCTAGTCGGTTAGGATGTTTGCAATCGTGTGAAAGTACCAAAAACTACAATGACTTAATTTCTCAGTGGTCAGTACATCCTTTACTTTTGAAGAGTAGGTAAGATGAATTTCATGCTTTATGTATACTATGCCAGACCTAAATACTACATGTAAGGGCCAAGTTTGGTATAATTTATATTATAGATTTCTAGATCAAATTGGTCAGCTCTGGTAGCTAGCTAAATAGATTATTTATGTAGCATAGTGTCATGTCCTTGTTCCCTGTATGTCATTCTTTTGGGGGTGTGATGCCATCCTTTTAGGGGTTATTAAAGTGCCCACCCTACATAGCCATCATGAACATCAAAATCAACTGTTTTATATATTTCTAACCAATTCCTTACAGACTACACTGTGTGTAAAACAAACACAGACATTGAAAATACACTCCAGGGCAAAAAAGGGGCCAAACCCAAAATTATATAATAAAGGTCTCAACAAGATATATTTGGAAATTTTTGAACACATAGACATGTTAGTTTGAATTTTATCAAAACGTTTAGATCTTTTCATGATTTTATCTTTGTGTTTAAGAAGACAATGTAAGTGAATTTCCAGCATCCCTCCCCAAGAGTTAAATGCTGCAGTAAGACTAGCAAAGGTCTCAGGAGAGCCTTTTTTAGGTCAATTTCCTGACCAATGATTTGTTCTTAGAACCTCTACATTTAATTTTGAGTTTGGCCCCCCTTTTTTGGCCAGGAATGTATGTTTGCATACATGTAATTTATACTGACTGTCAGCAGGTTTGCTTTCCTTTTTCAGGTAGTCTCCAAGATTACAGTGACCTTGGCTTCTGTGCCTTCGTTTCTTTCCTGTCTAGCACCCAACACTTTACTCTCTTGGTCTTATTTGTACACATATAGAGCCTCGACTGTAGCTTTGCCACCCAGCAGCAGCACCTGAGGCCAGACCATGGAAAGAGAGATGTCCGAGCTGGAGCCCTTGGAAGACCAAATAGGAGACATGTATCCATCATAGTAAAACTAAGAATCTGTTTCTACTGTGTTCATTAACAAGTCAGAAATCATAGGCTTATGATCATAGAGAAGACTATGATAATCCTCCAAAGGCTAAAATGATGACATGTTTTCTACTCTGTGATTACAAGTCACAAGATTATAACCTTAACTGTACTTTATAGACTGACAGTGCCCCCTATCTGTCTTTCCAATTATCGCCTCACTCAAGCTCCATTTGGCGAAGGTGATGTTATGAATAACTCTTTCACCATTTGCTTTGGGTTTTAAGCATTTCTTACTGCAAATTAATTTCCTTGACATTTACCAAAATGATTTTGAACCCTTCTTAATATGTATGGATGTGTTGAGATTCCCACTTGTTTCTTTAAAATTCGGTCCCTTCCAAAGGAACTGGTCCAGTAGATCTGTGAATGAAAAAAGCCAGGTGGACCAGCTACCAGTAACAACCCTGAATAGGTGAGTGGAAATCTGTGTAATATATCCTAACTTCTCTGCTACTCAGTGGATCTTCTTAGGACCTATTGTTTCTGTTTTTAGGACTAACTCAGACTCTGCCCTCCACACCAGTGTGAGGATTACCAACATTGGTGATACAAATCCTACCCAGGTTTTGACAGCCTGTTCCAGAAAGAGTGGTGGGTTTCTTTCTGTGACTTTCTCTGTTATACTAAGAATCTATTATAGTAATACAGGATTACACAGTTATGGAAAGCTAGCAATTTGAGTTCAAGTCAGCAGGACTCCAAATTGCTTTTCATATTTCTTGTTATTGTTGAAGTTAATTATACTTCCTACTACCATTAATATTATTAATGATGATAATAATCATTATTTTAAATCAAGGTTTACAAAAGTGGTTTATAGAAAGATACAGTAGAATGATATAACTGAACCAATGATATCTTTTTTCATCTGTGTTTTTAAAGTGTTGGGTTTTGCCATTTTTTCCACTTTTGCTATGGTATTCATCTTTCACTTTTGTTATGGTAACTGTGGCACAATGGTTTATTACTTTGTGTTTTAAGGTGATCCTTCACTTTTCAGACTAATAGAGTAACTGATATCTTAGATGATTCAATAATTCCCTCAATTAACATTTTTTTTTTCCACCAAGGGCAACCATTGTTTCTGCATCCTGTCCCTCGGATTCAGGAAAATGTTCAAGAGGAGGGGATGTTCAACTCACAGAAGGTGTTTTACCTAAATTTAAAATGCTTGTATAGATATTAGATATTTAAATTAAGAGTTTATTATAATGTAATATCTTTATTCAGCTGTCATCAATGTTACCAGGATGTGATACCTCTGGAAAACAGTAAGTTTCCTACTTTTATCATGTCTAAATCCACACCAAATCTATACAGTATATTGAAAAATTTCTTGCAGCATGATTGACTTCAGATTATAATATAATCAATTTTTTATATTTTAACATTATATTTTCATATGATATGGTGCTTTTCATCTTTTTCTGTCACTCCAGTGTTCTCTGTGCTCCGGAGGTGAGCTGTTCTTTCCCAGATGTCCCTTCTCTCAGCACCAGTGGCTCTCTCCCAGACCTGTCCAGTCTGCACCTGCCGTCTGCTGTGTCTGAGCTCCTGGATCCAGACCCTCGGAGCCACACCTCCTCTCTCTGCAGCCCCACCAGCATGCATCACCTTCTCAGCACTCCTGCACATTCTACTGTCACGACCGGCAGGGATTTTCCTCTGCCAAGTACAATACCCGAACCAGATTTTTAAGATGGTTGATTGGTCGTCATCATTCCACATATACTAACACAAGATATGAGTAACTGGCCTATGGACAGCTGTTTTAATTAACAAAAAGACTGTGATGTAAACTAGGAGGTGGCCATCTACCCAGTAAAGTTCTAAGCCTTTCAGGATTTGTGATCAGAACCAATTTGTACAATTTGTTTTGTGTTTCTTGTTTTTTCAGGTTTGTCATCATCTCTCCAGTTGTTCACTAGCAGTCCCTTGCTTCCATCTTCACTCAGCAACCCCAACCTCCAGTCAACGCTTAGCAGCCATTCTCTGCCCAACTCTCTTAGCTCCACAGCCCTGTGCCTGTCGCTGAGCAACTCCTCCCGGAAGGCCTCCTACAGCAACCAGTCCCTACAGTCCTCCCTTAGTAGCTCCTCTCTGAGTAACCAGTCTCTCCAGTCAGCAACCAGCCATTGCAGTTATAGCAGTGGGATTGGTGGATCTCGCTCTTGCTCCTCCTCATCTCTTTCTTGCTCACCACATGCATCTGGACAAGTTACAATGCCACATACCACTTCATCACGGAAGAGAACCCAGCTCAATCCATTAATAATGCCCAGTGGTGGAGAATCTCTTTGGCAACAACCAAAGCAGTTCTCACCCAATGTGTCCCAAACACTGTACTCAATAACCCAGGTAAGATTTAATTCTAATAGAAGATGGACATCATTAAACCATGGGGAATTTAATTATTATGGAAATTAATGGCATCACATGACAAAAAGCTTTCCTACGTCTGTTGCTGCTGTGTCAAACTATTTTTTTCCAGTATACTTTTCCCATATCAACAGTAAATTCCTTGCAACATGCTAACAGTATATTCAGAAATGTAAATTCAGTATATTGTAATATATTTTCAAAATATTCGATATGAGTTATTTAATGTTATTATATTTTTGTATACTATTTTCATGTAATTTATCTGTTATTTGGTTCATCTCTTAGGGTGTCCCACTTAATACAAACAAAATGTCACAGGAGACCAAACAATTAACATATTGCTATAGTCAGCTTCCTCCACCAGAGTCTCCAGTGGCATGTCAGTCTTTGCAGCACCATCAACCAGAGACATGGCTTCATTTGGGACAAGAAACAAGCCAGAAATGCCAGAATGCCTTGCAGCAGTCAAGTTCTCAAAGTACAGCCCAACCACAGTATTCCCAGCATCAGCAGGCAACGTTGGTCCCACCATCAGATGAAAATAACTCACAGCAACACCTGGTGAACCCACAACAACATGCATCCCAGCATCAGGTGTATGAACAAAAACAAATCTTGCATCATCAGTACCAGCAGGCTCAGTATCCACAACGATCATCATTGTATCATCAACATTGTCTACAGACTCAGGAATATATACAGCAGCAGTCACAACAACATCCACTGCACCACCACACACAGTCACTGCAGCACCACGAAGAATATGAGGAACTTAAACAATGTTGGAATCCACAAGTACAACTGTTACACCCCAACCAGTATCAGCAGCCGTACCAATACCAAAGCCAGCATGAAGGTCCACAATACAAACCACAGCAGCTGCTTTCACCACCCAACCTAATTACTGCTCAGGATAAAGATATATGCTGGCAGAATCCTGGAAACCAAAAGAACTTGCCAAACATGACACTAGAAAGACCTCGTAGGGCATGTGCACGTGCAAAGGAAATGCCAAAACTACAGTCCAAAATGTCTGGCTATGAAACCCGAAGAGAGAAAACAGCTCGCTATCCTAAAGTGACCCATTCTCAGAGAAGTCCTCTCCAGTTTTGCGGAATGGCTTCAACAAGTTCACTGGATCAGGAATATGAACATTACAGTGTAAGTGATGTTCTTTCTTGTAAATCTGATTGTGCTAGCTACAATTATAGCAAAAATATAAAACCATAATATGAGTGGCTGGTCTTTCAAATAAATTCAGAAGTCCACTTAATCATTTTAGATAATCTAATTTTACCTTCTACAATTTGTATTTATATGTACCAAGATGTAGCAAATCTTTTGTGTTAATCTTTTGTGTTGATTTTGTGTTAAGTTGCACTTTATTTTACAGGAATCCTACACTGGTCTTTATCTGACACCCAGCCAAACAGAGGCCCTCTCACAGAAGGTAGCCCTGAACTTTTATCTTTTGACAGATTATATGGTTATCTACAAGCAATTATCTGGTTATCTACAACTTTGTCCAAGATTGCTCAGCCTGTTTTAAGCCCCATAACCCTCATCTATTGTGCAGCTTGGCCAACTCTATAAAGAGCCCTCGGATATTACCAGAATTTCTGACACTAAGTTTGAGGATGTAGAGGGGAAAGATGTACCTGTTGTTGAGCACTTCAGACACCTACAAACCCAAAGTCATAGTGATGAAGGGTTGCAGAGTCTTTCCAGCATCATTATTACAGGTGAGGCATCTTTCTGTAATGTTTGTGGTATAATAGGAGCAATACAACCTTTTTTCAGTTCTTTTAGATTCTTGTACATTCCTGTTCCATTGCCCTCTCTTACCAACTCCCAAGCCTAAATTCATTTCCATTATTTTTTCCAGTGCCATCTGCCTGCATAGATGATGAGAGTTCAGACCTGCCAGTCTCGGTCTCTGAGTTTAAACTGGAGCCTTTTGCTATGGGAGAATGAGTGAGCTGAGGGCGCACTATACACTGGAGGGCTTTAGTTACATGGTGAGACAGAGCAAGATTCAGCTAAACAGTAATGGACAGGAGTTACCAAGAAGTGTAATTCTGACTTTTAATCAATAGACATGGGACATGGTCCCCTTTGTAAATTTGTAAAGAAAATTTTAGATATAGTATATAAAATAGACCCAGATGGTCTTTGTGAGCTTACGCTTTGCACCAATATGCATAACACAATGAACATTTGTTGATATTTGAGTCTGTACTTTTAAAGTACTTTAGTTAGATATAAGATGTGTGCTTAAAATATTAAATTCACAAATTAGGAAATGCAAGCTTAATATCCTTTATGATGCTCATTATTTGATTGGTATTCTTAATTGTCTTGGTGTTTTCTGAGGTTCCTGTGCTTCTGAATCTCCAGGTCAGATGCAGCTCTGTACTGTTTATTCATGTTGTGTGTGAACAGCATGTGAGCCTTCTTCTGCATACTAGCACTATCTCCAATTTTAGCTGGGCTAAAATTACTTTCTGTCTCTTATGGAGTTCAGAGAGACAGAAGGTAATTTTAGCCCAGCTAAAATTTTCTTGTCATTGAGAAGTCATATTCACTCCTCTCAATTTTTAAAGGCATTTTCTTTCATCTGCTACATGTATTGCTAGCATATATCTGGCACATTGCCAATATATATCTTTAACCCTGGTACATTGCTAACATGTACCTTTAACACTGGCACATTGCTAACACATGTCTTTAACCCTGGCACATTGCTAACATATGACTTTAACCATGGCACATTGATAACCCATGACTTTAACCCTGGCACATTGCTAACATGTATCTTTAACCCTGGCACATTGCTAACACATATCTTTAATCCTGGCATTTTGTTAACACATGTCTTTAACCCTGGCTGTATCATATGTCTCTTTCAGGAAATTTGGTCTTTTCTCTTTCAACTCTGCATTTTTGGAAGTTGTGGGCAGTTGACCACCTTCATATTCTGCTGAAGTACAGAAATGTATTTATACATTTGTTTGGTTTTCTTGGCAATAAGAAAAAAAGCAGATCTGTGTCTTGAGTAAATTCATTAAATTAATCTGTAAGCATCTATGACTCGATATAATGGCAACAGCCAATTTGACTATAAGGCAACTGGTCAACATACAATGGTTGAACAATTAACAGACTGCAGTCAAATGATGCCATGCATTGTAATATGTTATTGTGAAGGCAACTGTGAAATCATGCTTGTGGCATGGGCAGATCTAACCCAGGGAAGGCCAAGAGTAGGCCAAGGTAGTCTCAGACAAATCCCAAGTACACATGCCTCAACCCCCCACCCCCAAACAAACAGTTAATATGACAGCCAGAACTGACCCCATGCACATAATGTGAAATGGAGCTGTGTTTGCTAATGTAGGAACATACTGAACACACACTCTAATAAGGCTTATTTATAGAATAAAAACAAACACTGAAATGAGTCATTTCTAGAATAAAAGGTGGTTTAGTAGATGGTGCATGTTATACAATGTTCCATAAACCAATTATGTCCACTGGGATTTGCCTAATTTACATATAGATCTTGCAACAGGAAAATGTACACCCTTAGCATTTAGTAACACATCACAACATACCTGACAAATCAGAAAGGACAGGTGAATGAATGTTTAATATTTTGCAAATCATAGATAGATCATATTGATTATGATATATAAATTACTTGACACAGGAAACTGCACTTTTAAATAAGAACAAACACTTTAATTTGTGTTTATTAATGTCTTTAACCTGCTTTTTAATAGCAGATATGTTTAATAATATGACAGAAATTGCTTTTTCCTTAATTTCCTTTTCATTCTTTATTTTCCTTTTCTTTTTCTTTTTTCTTGTAATATGAGACAAGTTTTACCCCTTGAAACAGATTTTAAGTAAACATTTGTCCATTTGTTTTCTTTATTTGCTCACATATATAGGTAGTATTTTAGATTTTAACATAGTTTAACATTTTATTTCAGTTCAACAACATTTTAAAATTGTGTCACAGGGCAGATTGCTGCATTTGTTTTTTGTATCAAAATAGCTTGACAAATCAGGGTTTTGTGAGTCTGTCTGTTTGTCCATCTATCTATCTATTATTAAGCAAAGTAGTCCAGTAGATAACTAACATGAGTAGTTCTTGTTCTACAGTGAGAATGTAGAATCAATAACCATTAGTGGTAACTATTTTATGGCAGTTACCCAAGTAAACAGGTCTGATATATAATACCAAAGTGAAAGCATTGCCTTCTTAGGAGATAGTAATATGTGAGCTTCACTGTAAGCCTTTGATACTATACTGAGATATAAAGGACAAATTATAATTAAATGTGCTACATACAAGGTTGCTGATTATCTGTTCTGTGTGTTTAACAATAAGGCTATCCCAGTACTTGCCTTCTGTGGTAACTTTTAAAAATCACAGCTTTTCTCATATAACATTTATGTAATTAAATTTCAGCTCTTGGACTTATTAATTAAATGATTAGTTGTATTGCACCAATGGAAAAGTGCTCTTAGTAGGAAAAGAGTTTGAACATGTTTCCTATCCCATAAACCATTCTTCAGTAAAGGTATAGGATATGTATCAAAAGGCTGAATTTTGGTAAATTCATGAAATGCTAAAGGATATGTGATCACTGTGGTGGCATTATCTTCTTCAGGCTATACATACCATTAAGCCCAAACACTGCAGTGTAACTAGAGTGTGAATCTTTATGAAGGTCTAAGGAAATGCTCAGCCTTTATATGCCCATCTTTTATATTATGACATTTACACACCTGTTAGATTGTAATAAGGGACCAGGATAAAAGTTTTCATAAACAGCAAAAAGTGTTTTCTTTCTAATAATACACCAGCCATTGAACTTTCTGAGAAGAGCTGTACTCTCAATCTGATAGAGAACGATCATAACACTGGTAGGGGTGTTTTTTGTGGGGTTTTTGTGGGGGTTGGGGTGCACTATGTGAATTGAAAACGACTTATGTCACATGTACGCATTTTCTAGTTAACGTAAATAATCTCAAAGAATTAGATTCTGGATACCATTATAGAATCTAAACTCATAATATAAACTGCTCCGATTGGCCCTTGTTTCTGCTTTTATTGTGATGTGCTTAATCTTGATCAAATGTTGCAAAAAGTCATCAGTGGCTCTCATAGGGTATATTATTTATTGGTTTGCAAATGTGTAGCAGTTAATCAGTGCTGATGTGTTTTGTGCACATTAGTTTCATCTTATGAAGAATTGTCAGCTCATCCAACACATTAAAACACACATTAGGTAAATCACCAACCAAATCACCAATAGCATCTAAAAGAGAACCGTACCAATGAACTCGAATGCTCAGAAGTGTGGATTTGATAACACCTTATGGGAACCATTGAAGATAGCTGGGCAGATGGTTTGAAAATTTCAGGGGGACCATAGAGAAAGACTGAAGGACAAAGAACACTAGAGCACAAAGGAACTAAATAAACTCTGAGGTGAATGGAAAAGATGGCACAAGTTTGTCAGGGAAGTGTCAGGAACAGCCTTTGCTCCCTGTTAAGTAAATTTACTGTAAAGCTCGGTGCTGAAAATCACACTGCTACCAGTATGCTCTTTGCTCATAACATATGTGTGCTTGTATCCAAGTAATTCTTAGTTGCAGTCTGAAGACCTTTTCAAATGTTTGTGATTTCCCTATTAATACTTCTGGTTCATAACATAAGCTAATTCTCGAGATTGTTATGAGCTGGGATAACAGGTGATTTCGAGCCGGGAAATCGAACGTACAGAGGATGGGGTTACTGGGATGGGGAGACAGACTTCAGTGTCCTACTGTAGATTTGTAGCCGTCTAACTAATAGGGTCCCCTTCCCTTTCTTGTTTAAAATTCATATTTATTGCCGGAATCCCAAAGCCGAATTTGCGGAAAAATTAGTTAACGCTGATAGACGCATCGTGATAAATAAGTTTATTCACAATTATTTTATTCACACTTACTATTTATTAGACATTAAATTCACATGGTCATGTTAATAGTTTACAGTCCTGTAATTTTTAGTCAGCGCTTATGAGGTACAATAGATTTATACCATTCCTTCTCAGAAGTGTCGATCTCCTGAAATGAACATCAATCACGCCTAAGGCTAGGTACACAACCCTCCAGGGTGCGCCTCGGTTTGTGATTGGTTTAGCACGGACCAACCTGTCAATGCTGGGGAAAGCTGTTGTATTAGTGTCCATTCACTGGCCGCGGATGACAGCGGGGAACCGAAGACACGTCGAATAACTAATGACCGCTGATCCTTTCGCCAAAACACTATTCTAACGGTGCCTTAAGACGTGACCAGCCGCCTCCGCCAGCACCCGCTGGGCAAAGCGTCTCTGCGTGAAAGTAGAAATGTTTTCCTAAGTTTAAAAACGGTGTAGCCTAATATTTATCTAAGCGAAGGTTTACATCAAGATTTTCCGAAACACGATCGAATTAACTTTTCACACATTTCCAGAGGAAAAGTTTACTTTCAATTGCAACTGGATTTACCCATAAAAATGAAGCCACGGATTCTATTGATCGTTTTACTCGTATTTGTCTTTTCATGTGAGTATGATTACTTTTATAGAATTTTATAATTCTGCTAATGGTTGAAACCTTTTGACGACGGACCACTGCGGTTATGACCTGCGTGACTGAATAGAGCTGTGTAACCTAAAAGTTACATTTAAAGTGAAACTCACTGTTTTGACAGACTGTCCAAATCACGATTTTTCGCGTAGGCTTAGGTGCCCTACAGGCTAATTCATCGATCATTACGAAAAGTCAGATCGGTTTGTAAAATTGTTTTTATAGGTTTTTACCTGATTTACGCTTAATTAGAATAATAGTGGAGTTATAATGTATGCTATATTAGTGGAGAATGTATAATGTATGCTGTATTCTGTATTCTGTGCATATTTGTCCGTCCCCCCCCCCCCCCGCAGTTCGTGATTTGGGTTGAAGTTTATTCAAGCAAATTAGAACGTAACATGTTCTGCATAATCACATTTTTATATTTTGCGCTTTTTATAATTACAAATTGCGAATCCTTGTTTCGCGAAAATTAACGGAAATGCTGAAGTTGGATGCTCACAAAACTTTGAAGTCGCGCTGGTGTGCGCCACTGCTGTGGAAAGTTTGAAGTTTGCTTTTACAGTTGATGTTCATAGCCTACTGTATGTTGAATAAATAGTGATCTAATGCGGACAGAAATGCGCTAGGCACATTCGAAACTTTTTCTGGTTTTGTAGCGAGAACGTGCATGAGAATCAGTAGGCTATATAATAAAGCCTACTAAAGTTATTAAGATTATGATATAATCTTAAATCATATTTATAGGTTTCAAGTGCTTTCTTCAGTTGGGGACAAATGTAGAGTTTTGCTCAGTGAAGGTCTCAAATCCAAAAACATTTCTGACACTGACAATAATGTTTAGATTTTAAATAATGATTTGAGGATTAGGGAATCGGGAATCTATGAACTGGGTGAAAACATTAGGCATTTATTTATTAACCAAGCATATCTGCCACTATTTGAGAAAGTCTCTATCCAAATGCAGATTATACTAACAACATGCTTTAATTTGCAGAATGTTTGTTCCAGAGGCACTTCACATTCTATTAGACATGTTATTAAAAGTTTATTTGCAAATGTGTGTTTATCTCTATATATCTGGGTAGTGCAAATTCTCCCCCAGCATAAATAAACAGGGCGCCAAGGCAGTTGAACAGAAGGAGGTGGTAAGTCCCAGGGAGGAGGAGGGAGACCCATGATCTTATGGTGGGGAGACTACAATGACCTTGGGCCACATTAACCTTTGAGATCCTCCGCCTGGTCAGCAGAACAGTCCAAGGAAGGGTGCAAAAAAAGACCCATAGAGACAATGGTGGCCAGTTCTCCCTGCCCCCTCTGACCTGACCCTCACACCCTCATCTCCATAACACTGGCGGTGCCTTTTGGAGAACCCGGCTGAGACTGAAACCTCATTAAAGCCTTGGGTGAGCACATGTGTGCGTGTGTGCATGTGTCTGTTGGGGTAACCCCCCACAGCTGCCAACGACCACAACCCCCGCCCCACACACTTCTGCTGGGTGTACCTAGACCCTCCAGCAGGCAAACTTGATCCCTCTAATTCAGACAAGACACCCCTCTGGCTAATCCATAAGGCCACAGTAGGACTGAAACAGGCCAGTACACTCTGCAGCAGAGATGGGTGGGCGATGTCTCTATCTCTGCTTGGCTTAAGGTAATCCTTCATGGCTCTCCCCTGCTGAAGGTACCATTATGAGCCTGACATAGTGGGCATATCACAGCATGGATTCGTGCAGCTAATCCCTTCTTAAATCTCTTTCCTGTAGGAACACCTGTGCGACGTTTAGCCCATAGGCTTAGAGCTAAACTAGAACTTTGGTTATAGTTTTTGTCTTTTATTTACATCTTCTTGATTTGAATAATTGAAAGACCACACCACTATTTGAGTAGTTAAAGGGCGCTACATTGTCCTGAGCAAAGTTTCATTTGTGCATGGAGTCATAGCTGAGACCTTCAGACTGCTAAACTTGAACTAAAGTGTTTTGGTCCACTTTAATTTAAGATAAAGATGCACATTAAGGGAAGGAACATAGCTATTTAGTGAGGATGAGGATGAGGAATTTTTGTTAAATTTCACACAATTATTTTGTCATTTATTAAGCCTTATGGGCTGGAGGGATGCCATAAGGTGTTCTTTATACTTTTAAGTAATTGTTAATTATTACTGTTAATAATCTTCTTTAAGAAGATTTAGACTGGTATAAAATAATAAGGACTATCACTAAAGAAAATAACACCATCAGAGAAAGACGAAAGTGCTGCTGTTGGTAAGAACCAGTGTTAAAACTTGTGCTTGCCAAACCCATAAAGAGGGACCTTCAGCTCATCTATCCTGTATACATTTGTGGTTCTTCTTTGGTTGTGCTAGGAAGCCTTTGTTATTTGTAAAGAGTGATAGAGCCTAGTGATGAGTTGCAGCTTGCTGTGGTCAAGAGCCCCTGAATGAACCCATCTCCTATGGGGCTTTATCGACAGATTACCCAAGAGGATGTGAGTGATCATGTTTACTTAATACTACCTCATTAGACTATTTTCTTTGTCCACCATAAACTCTTGTGTATTCATTGCTTTCATTAAAACAATACAATTTCTCTCTGTTGACTGAAGAGCTGTGACCATAGTAATGTGTAGTTCACTGTGCTGGTCAATTAAAATGAAACATCACACCTCTCACAAAGCCCAGTTCAGTCAATTGATTGGGCATACTGAATTCTCAAATACAGAATTATTTGATTCTGCTTAACCTTTTGGTAGCAGCAGGGGTACTTATGGTGCACTTTTGTTTAATGGCAATGTAGGAAATTTTCTGACCCATGCAAACAATGTCAGTCACATCCCTTAAAGAGCAAACTGAGAAATTACACATTTAAAGCTCTATATAATGGATCCAGACACCTACTCAAAGGTCTGGGTCTGACCACTTTTAATTCTGCATCTACTAATAAGTGAGGTTATGGGGCTAAACATGGTATGTTGTTCTAAAGGGGAATGTGGGTCTATTTACTGGGTTTATAGCTTAATGGAAAACCAGGTCATATAACACTAGTAATTAAACACTACAGGCCAAACTCATGTGTGCCTCCCACCCCTTATTGATCCAAACTAAAGGTTTGTAGTTTGATAAGCCCTTTACAAAAAGTGTTGACCATCCAACATAATCTAATCACAAAAGGTTTTTTACCGTAACATTACTTAAATGCTAATTAGTTGAAATCCTGTTTAAAACACAAGGAAACATATTTGCAGTCAATATAAAATGTTAATAATATATTTGGTTTGCCAGTTGTAATTGAAACAGTCATTTTAAGAAAATAGGAACAATGGTTTGAGACAATACATGTTAGTAATTGTTCCCAGTCAGGGGGTGGTACAAACAAGACATGTGTTTGTTCCCAAGTTCAACTGGAAATGTGGGGTATTTGCATGACTTTGAACTTGGCATATGCCAGCTAATGACAATCCATTCTTAAACAAAAGGCCTGTGTGGCCTCCCTACTATCAGTAAAAAGGAATGTTTGGCCAACATGCTGTTTAAGAGCTTGTGGCAGTCAGAGCCAGGCATAGTTTAACTCCCATTACTGAGACAAAAGACGGAGACCTGGGCCACCTCGTTCCCCGGAGTTCTGCCAGTCCCTCTTTTCCTCCTCGCTCCTTTACAATTCCTCCCCCAGTGTTTGTATTCAGCCATTGTTTGCGTTGCAGTCATCAACATAATGGACAAGAAGGGAAAGGAATTTGTGAATGTGCATATGCATTTGGAATTCTGCTCAAACGCTTGTAACACATTTTGCAAGAAGGGGCCAAGTTTGAATGACTCACAGATCTTCTCTTGTTTTGTTGGAGTTGGGGTGGCAAGGGCATAAAGAAATTATAATGATCGTAATTAAAAAAAAAAAAAAAGCATTGAAGCTCGAACATGGCCTTTGAGATGTGTTCTATGTGCTATGATTAGCCCATAATCTAATGATATATCTATTCGAAAAAAAATATTAGTCTGAAATTTAAAATTTTAGAATAGTAAAAATATTGCAGGTTTTGTCTTCTCTAAATGATCTATAGACTGCCTCCTTGTAAACTTGATATGTGTACATAATGTACTATATGATAAATTGCATGAAACACAGCTAAAGTAACACACTTTCAAGTTCATCTTCTAACTGGAATTGTTTTAGTAATATCCAAATTGTCTTACTTTCACAAACTGCCTCACAAAAACAGTTGGAGCAAGAGAACATGGTTTAAAAACCGCCAAAGGATTTGCTTATGTTTGCCTTAACCTGGGTGCCCAGGGCCTTTCACAGTCTTTGGCTGGGGGCTGGAAAAGCTTAGTGCAAGGTCTGTCCACCACAATAGCTGTGAAGTTCAGGGCCAACCCCAAGTGGAGACAATGGAGAGAAGGGGGTTAAAGATGGGCTGTGGTGACTGAACACAGGCTGTCGTCACAGACCCCCACCCTGACCATCCACCCATAGCCAACTCTCTCATGACCTTTTAGGGGCTCAGGTCACAACCTGAGGGGCGGGAATGGGTGGAGGGCTCCTGCTGCTCTGGATACCCCACAACAAAAACTCCAAAGCTCATTTTTGACTAATCTTCAACTGCGACTGAAACAGCTCATCTGCAGACTTGAAAACTCAATCATACTTGCTCTGCACTTATTTTATGGTGAGATGGTCTGTTAGCATAAGGACTACATCTCGAGTGACTTCAAAGGTTTTATAGTCAAAACATCCCTTAGGTTATCTTTACCACACTTGCTGCCCAAGTATCCCAGCTGCATTTTGGGTTTATAAAGTAATAGTGTCCCTCTCACAGCACTCACATAAGTATGCTGGGATACTCAAGAAACTACTGCATACATTTGTCCAGTAAAGGGAGGGTTAAACTCACTAGACATTTTATACAGAAAATAAACATAAAATAACAGCATTTGCTGTTAACTGTTTATTGTGGCAAAGAAAAGATCACAGCTTGGTGTATGAAATAGATGTATGAGGCACTCTATGCATGAACTCCTACTTCTAAAAGTATTAGATTTAGCATCCTAGGCCTTTACAGCACTATGGTTCATTCGTGCCGTAACCTCCTTCCCTCAGTAGGGACCACTGAATTATATTATCAGCCCGGGGGTTGGTATGAACAGGGGTCAGGAGGCAGCAGACCCTCGTAACCGTGCACAGCTGAGCCAGGCGGATCCCCCTCAGCATCTGCTGAGTGTGGCACTTCATCACAACAGGAGTGAAGGGAGAATCTCCCCTTCAAAACCGATGCTCAGTAGCAGACTGCTTTCTGACTCTGTGCTTCAGTCCTCTTATAATATCTTGTCCAATCTGTGATGAAGCTTGATGCTTACATTGTGAAAGACCCGGTGTATTAGTAAATGTAGCTAAATGTTGGTAAAGTTGAACATAAGTCACAATAGAAGACATATAGACATATAGCTCAGTGTGTATTTTAGTTAGTTCCAGGAGGTTCCAAATGCAAAACATTTGTAGTTCAGTCAGCACCAGGAGCAAGTGTTGTGATGGTCAAGAGCTAAAGCAGGTGCAAGTCTGATTTTTCCAGCTGTAAGGGAAGTGATGTGGGGGTTACTTGTGTCAACATAACAGGTACTGGAAATCCCTATTCTATGTTCTCTAGTGCAAGTTCAAGAGCAGACTGAAGTTTTCACCCAACAACAGCTGGGACAGAGGCACTGGTCATCCCCCAGTGTTGATCTGGGGCATAAGGGTAGACAGGAGACAGGCGACATCCCAGTGAAAAGGAAAGAAAAATGGGGGAAACAGCCATGGCTTAAGGTCAGACACTGAGAGGAATGGGGTGAGCCAGTGGCATGGGAAAGTCACCTCCGAGTCAGCGTGAAAAGAAACTGGGGTCTGGGTGGTGGTGTGGATGGGTGGGGGTCTGCATAAGTAGGGGGCAGATGGCCCAATCTGAGAGAAGAACTGATGGCTCCTGGTGGTTGATTGGGTTTTTTTTTTCCACAGAGCTGGAAAAAGAGTTGTCACAGTGCTATTGTCATTGGGGTGGGTTTACGCAGAAGTGGCTCCTCTAACTTGACCTCATAACCTCATAACCCTCACAGTCTTTGGACCCAGTGTCTGCTTTTGTCACAGGCTTTTTTGGCTCAGTGTCTACACAGCATTTGGCCTGATTATAACCAGGTTTGGACTGGTGATACAGAGTTGAAGCGGATAGTCAGAATATAGAACAATCCAGAGAGGCAGATTAAATGCAGTTTGGAATCTTAAAGTTTTGCTCTTATGGCTTGTGTAGATTTAATTTTCCTATTTATTTGACATTCCTCTCTTTGTATCAGTCAATAAGATGATTTATGATAAAGAATAAATGAGGCGAATTAAGATCTTAAAACCTTTTTGTGAAGTTAGCTTTTTAAAGACACGTGTATTTATGTCTTGTTCCATTTTCTCAACAGCAGTTTTTTTCAAATTAATGAAAAATTGAAAATAACAGGTCACTTGAATCATCACTAAATCATGTGCATCATCAAATAATAATGCTGATGATGATATACACTGGTCATCATAAAACTCATCATCATAAAAAACTAGTCATCATCTCTGTACTCTATCACAGGCCTAATATATTATTGAATTCTCATCTTCATAGGTGCAAATGTATTCTCCACACAGTCCAGCTATGCTCATCATTGATTCTTGCTTCTCATGTCCAGGTGTGTGTAACAGCTCGGAGCTGGCCTTTCTGCAGCAGCCCAGCGATGTGATTGCGGTGCGGGAGAGGCCACTCATGTTGGACTGCCTTGTGGAGGGCGAGGGGCCCGTCACCGTGATGTGGCTCAAGAATGGAGAAGCTATGCCTGTTGGAGCAGGAGCCCGGGCCAAAGTGCTGTCCAATGGCACCCTTCTGATCCGCAGCTTCCAGAAGAGGCGAGATGGAGATGTGACAGATGCCGGCGAGTACCACTGTGCTGCACAGAACCGTTACGGCATGCTGGTCAGCCGCAAGGCCCGTGTGCAACTCGCATGTGAGTTCATGTCCTCACTTTAACTTTGAGCACAGGGTGTCCATTAACCGGCGCTATAGGACTCCATTCTAACTCCAGTATAAATCAACAACATACAGCTTTGTGATTGATACCTAATAATGCTATTGGTTTCACATCTCATAACTTCATATTTGCTTAAACATTGTGAGTATGTTAAGGAATATTGACAAGCTGAAGTTAATGGTAATGTAGAAAAAACATTTTCACCTACTTTATGCTTTTGGACCGTATCGTCTTGTCACTGACCTTCCATTTGGTTCAAACAAACCAAAAGGTTTGAGTAATCCAGTAGAATTATAACTGTGATTAGGTCATTCTCCCTTAAGGCACAAGGTTTCCATGGCAATGCTCTCTCATTTGGAGTCCCCCATTCCTCACACCCCTTTATTGATTATGCTAATGAGCAGGTTATTTGGTCTGTACTCTCTTCTCTTAGCACATTTCCCTTTTTACTGGATGAACATATACATTCAAGCAACCAATACTGTTTAATGTATATGGAAATGATCAAACACCAAAAACAAAACCTTCAGGTATAAAAAGATTTGTGTAGTTTAGTGTTACATGCCCTAGGGATGTCAAACTCAATACAACATGCTAGGTCACTCCAGTTAGCATCTTGCTGGCAAAAAATTATGACTATATAAAGCACTTTAATGGTCCAGATGGTTTACTCCTCTGTGTCTTTCTTGTTGGTAAAAATCAGAAATGTCATGTGATTTCTTTCATCATTGCCTGCAGTGGCATGCTCACTTGCTGTCTGTCTGACCTACACAGCCCTTCCAAAGTTTCACACTCATCCTGAGTCTATGACCGTGGAGGAGGGGGGAGTGGCACGTTTCCAGTGCCAGGTGAATGGTATTCCAGAGGCTAGCATCACCTGGGAGAGAGATCATGTTGCCATTGGCACATCAGATGAGAGGTAATATAGAGGCTCATAGCAACTTTTCCTTGGACCTGGGCCCTTTGCAATCTGACCAATACTCTGCCATTACCTGAGTTTACTCACCCATTCACCCTCCTCCAGGTACACTCTTCTCCCAATGGGTATTCTGCAGATCACAGGGACAAAGAAGTCACATGCTGGAATGTACCGCTGTGTAGCAACAAATATTGCCAACACTCGCTACAGCCACGAAGCTCAGCTCAATATCACTGGTCAGTTACTACTTCTATTTTTAAGGGAAGATTCTCAGTGATTGTCATACTGCCTGATGTTATGCTTGTTTTATCCATTTTCATTAAGCCGTGATCTCATCTTCTTCATTTGTTAACTCTATGTTTTCTGACAGGTGGAGCTCCGCGCACCTACAAGGAACCAGTCATCCTGTCTGGGCCCCAGAACCTCACCATCAATGTCCATCAGACAGCCATCTTAGAGTGCATTGCCACTGGGAACCCTAGACCCATTGTGTCCTGGAGTAGACTGGGTTAGAATCCTCTCACTTTCAACTTAACAGAAAAAGGACTCATCTGACTTTAATATCATCAATATGCACTTAGCCTCAGACATTGTTCCTTTGGGCAACAGTAATGGCTCATTACATAGTTTTTCTCTTAGTATACGAACTCTTGTTCATTCATCCCTGTTGTCTATGTGTTTGTATCTTCAGATGGAAGATCTATAGGTGTGGAAGGCATTCAGGTCCTGGGCACAGGGAACCTGATGATTTCTGATGTGTCCCTGCAGCACTCGGGAGTGTATGTATGTGCTGCCAACCGACCTGGTACCAGGATGAGACGTACCGCTCTGGGCAGGCTGGTAGTTCAGGGTAAACCTCTCCAGAACAGCCTCTCAGAGAACACAGCAACACTATAATGGAATCATAATTAAATGCTAACTTTTGTAATTAAATGATAATTAACATTATAATTATAATTATAATTAAATGATAATAATATTCACTCCACTTTGGCAAGTTGAGATATTTGCCTAAAACCATGAAATGTGAAAAACAGTTTGAGTACATATCTGAAGTATGTCCTGATAGACAACACTACTCCTTCTTATAGTCTAAAATAGTGGTATTCAAATCTGGACCTCAAATTCAAATCTGATTTTAAAAAGGATTTTATAATCCCTTGTAGTTTATTAAATTATTCATGTAACTGGTGGGCCACTGTCCTCACACCTGATTCCCAGGTAAAGGGAGGGTGGAACATCTGTAGGACCTGGACCTTGAGGACTGTGAATACCTGGTCTAGAAGACACAGACAAAGTGCTGTTTCTTGTGAGCTGCACTCTCAGTGCAGTGAAGCACAAACCAGATAGACACACATGACAGTGATAGCTTGTTTGCAGAACTCAAAAGTAATTGTGTGTAACTAGTAAGCAAATTAGAATAACAAAACTTTGGGTGGTGTGGTGGCTATGCATAAACCTGAGTTGGATTTGAACATGACTGCTGGAAACTGATTGGCCAGGTGCCTGTGAGAAGTCAATAAGAAGTCAATATTCAGGCTCTGCCTCTCTCTTTTACCTCTTCCCACAAAGAGGTAAAGGGATCTTTAAACCCTCCTCCTTTACTCTAATGGTGTGAGATACTTGACTAGCATTTTTAGTAATTAAGCACTGAAGGTACTGTCCAGCTGGACATGAGGGAGGAGGGGTACAGCCTGGGTAATGGAGTCTGCCATTAGGAAACTCCCCCTTCTTGCCTTATGGTGACACTGCTCATCTATCACTTTCCTACTATCTCTGTGCTCAGCCTGCTCGTATTTCTCTATAGCATTGCCTTCTCTAATTGGATGTCTTCAGGGTAGCTGGTCACCATTTCAGTAAGGACCACAAAGCGGTCATTAATGGTCACAGAACATGTTATGTTTAATATAGACTGCTATTTAATTTTGCTTTGTGAGGCAAAATGACTGTTGTACAAATGACTACTTTGTCTACCTGAAAATTAGACCCTTGACACTGTGGTGAAAAGGCTCATGCTCATGCTTAAATCCCTCTGTGTTTGTGAGATCCTTGCACCCAGCTGTATTTTCTCCCAAGTGTCCATACTTAACCTGATCAATCAATGCTTTCCCCCATCAGTCTTACACAAAGGATTTGGCAGTGCAGCCAAACCCTTTTGGGGAGGTAATCTTTAATATATTCATTAATTTATTGATTTACATTTTGGGTAGCAGAGGAACAAAGAGCTTATGGTTTTTCACCAACATGGGAAATATCCAGTCCCAAGCCTTTCCTAAAGCCCTTGTTAGGCCAGAAAGATACAGGGTTATGTTCAGCTTCATATGAATGACAGCAGATTGGCCAGTGGATCACATCAAAGATAGTATAATCATACTTCAAAATTATAGCCTACTTCTGAAGGAACTATAATTACATTTTTCCTATGATGACCTGGAGTTGCATTTTACATTAAATGTTTAAAAGCTCATTAATTATAAAATACCAACCAGGCCTTTAGAATACCACAGACATTTCAGTATTGCTTTTTTTAGGTAATCCATTTTAGGACCTTTATGTCTCATTGAGAGATCCCAGTCAAGTTCATTGTGGCTCGCGTTCAGGATAATGTCTACCGTTAAGTACATGTAGGTGCATGTTTGCATTTGTCTGCATTTGTTGTGTGTGTGTGTTTGTGTGTGTGTGTGTGTGTGTGTGTGTGGGAAGGTTAGAGAGGTCTGTTCTCTCACATAACCTTGGCTTTCATACTAATATACCTCCCACTGTATTTCACCCATTTTGTTCTGGTTAGAAGCATTGGTCTAAACTGATGCTGAACTGGGATGTGTATAATTGAGGAGAGACAGAAGTGAGGTGAAAAAAATGTGTGTTTGTGTGAAAAATGTGTTTGTGTGTCTGTGTGAAGAACTATGACCTCTAACCTTTGACCTGTCGTTTCTTTCATTTCTCACCTTTGACATTGACCTAGTGGTCACTTAGGAAAGTAGTCGAAGAGAGGTGAGGTGGGGGTGGAGTGTGACCTGACAGACAGCCAATGAGGCAGAGAGGGGTGGAGTCTGGCAGAAATTATGACTCCCAAATGAGAAAGGGTAACAGTCGAGCTATGACCCTGCCCCCACACCATCCTCCATGTCAGCGGAGCCGGTTGTTCTCGTCACAGCTGGTGGTCAGGGACAGGGATCTGAAGTTCAAGGAGGGGGGCATATGGCTTTGTGTATAGGGGATCACCATATTCAGCCCCTTTAACTCTTCTTATTTGGGTGAAATTTTTCACATGAAGAATTATAGCGGAATTAATGAATGGCTTCAAAATGCAGATCTCACAGCCAGCGCATAAGCAAAGGGGTTTTTGCAGAATCAGTGGGAAATCTTTTTCTTTTATTAATGGTACCCTTTACTGGTACCATTTGTCTCAGAGAGTAGGGTCTGGAATAAGCCATCATACAGGGCTTATAGCAAAGTGATACAAAGTGCACCTCTGAAACCTCTTAAACCTTTAAAACGTCTTACATTTGCTTCTAACCTACAAATTTACTCTCCATTTCACACAATGTTCATGAACTAGATATATGTTTTTCTTCTGTCAAAGTTTCGTTAGGCAAGATAATACTTATTTATACCATAACAAAAGACCTCAAGAAATGACCTCCTATCCAAGCTAAAGGTCAGGTATGGGATTCTGTTCACAGGATAACAGATCAATACCATAATGTGAACAGACACTGAAGCTGTCAGTTAGGTCTTAGCTGCGAAGAGGCAGCTGATCAGTAATTCCCCACAGAGCACCCAGGAAGCTTGCTCCTTATGTGCTTTTACACTGGGGTAAAAGTGTTTTCCTAGTGACAAGAAGGCACCAGCTGAAATGGCATAGGACAATACATGTAGCAAGCTCCATTATAGATCAGCAGAACAAGCACTATATTTATTTTATTGCAGTGTGATGACTAGAAGACTTGGCAAGTCTAATGACACTGGATTCAACTCTAGTCACAGGACTAGTCTTAAATGATATATGTACACACTTGGATGAAAAACTATGTATAAACTATAAATCAGCAATACTTCTAAAAACAAGAAAAATGCATTATCTATGGGTTTCCTTATAGAAACATGCATTATTACACAGAATCATGAATATCGTTTTGGAGTTAATTTATACTTTCTAATTTCCACTCATACTGGAGTGTGGTGTATTCTTGAAGGGTGTGGGAAGAGTGTGCTGTGGTGGACTACACGCAGCCTCTCCCTGTTCCCAAGGTTTTGTCTGGGGTACCTCATCCTATTTTGGCCCACAATAGTCTCATCATTCATAGCTCACTACCCACTTCTCTACTTCAGCCAGCTCTAAACACAGTGGCTTCATTCAAATGTTATACTTTAAATGTGTGTTATGAAGACTTCAAACAGAGATGTAACTGTCTGATACATGTAGTTTTGGTTCTTTATCTTAAGAAAACCTCTGGATATTCATATGAGTAGTTCATTCAGAGAGATGAAAAGTCCTGGTCATTGCCCATTAAGTCACATTAAAGCATTCAGTTTCCCTTTAGGGTGTTTACAGGTGTAGCTGATCTATATTTTTGCCTATTTATTTTATAAAATGGGGTCCCACTGGCAGAGAAAGCTGTGGTAGCCCAAACATCCATGACTGCAACTGATGGATGGTTCTTTATTGAAATACGCTTCCCTATGACCCTTGACCTTTCACACCTCCATGGAACCCTCCCCGTCCCAGATCCTCTTCCCATGCATGGAGAGGAGGACTTTGGAAGGTGTTTGGGGTCTGTTGTTGGGGGGTTTGGTCTTAGTCTGTGTCAATAGGTCAATGAGATGCATGGTGCAGGGTTGTGGAGTGCTCTACATATATGCATGGCCATTGTAAAGGCACTGAAAGGGTGTTGTGTGGAATGGTGAACTCACATCTGTCCCACTGTGCAGGGGGAGGGGTCTCAGGGGTCATCGATCAGGGTTAGAGCGCTTTGGTTTAAGGTCAAGATCTAACATTTGAGCCCTGTGTATGTTTAAAGGGTGGCTGGTTGTTGTGATGAGTGAAATATTAGCTCTGATCATGTTTGTCATTCATATGCAGTCATCTTTTATTAAAGTGAAACAGATATCTTAATAGCTTTATTGTATAACTGCAATCTAAAATCTAAAAACAAAAACATATTTCTAAAATATAATAACATAATATCATTATTCAGTGTACTTTTGGGTGTAGTGTTGAGCCCTCTCAAAGCCTCTAGGGATGAACTACCTCAAAATCTTCTTTTTTATTCAGTTACTAGTTTTATGCCCTAATTATTGTTTTCCTTTTTTTCTACCCCCCCGATGTTTCCTCATACTCCACAACTCTATAACATCGTGTTTTCCACTTATACCCTGACCCTCCCTGCCTTGTTTCCTCTCCTCTGTCTTCCTGCCACATTCTTGTGTGTGTGTGTGTGCAGCTCCTCCTGAGTTCCTTCAGTGGCCGCAGTCCGTGTCCAAACCAGTAGGGGGCAGTGCTGTGTTCACCTGTGTAGCTCAAGGAGTCCCTGAGCCTCACCTCATCTGGCTGAAGAACGGGAAGATCCTCACACCTGGAGACCACGTCAAGCTCACCAACAACAACAGGTGCACATGGGCGTACTGTTAAAGCAGAACAATTAGCATGAGGACACAGAGGGATGTTACTGATTTTTGACCAAACAACTTTTGTTTACATTTTACATTTTTAGATTTTTTGGTATTTAATCATCTACTTATAGAACGTATCCTAGCCAGAACTGTAGGATAGAGTTTAAGATACCACTGAACTGGAATTAGGCTGAAATAAAGGAATCAATGCTGATACCTACAAGAAGTGCAAAATAAGCACAAGCTCTATATCAGACAAGGATAAGTGCTATAACAAACAATACCACACAATAAGTATTAGGGTATCAGTTAATCAGCATAGGTGCAGGATCAATGGTCATTCTAAATAAATAAGTCCGTCTGCGTTCGATGACTCAATTTGACTTAATTTGCGTTTATTTACTCAAATTGTTTAAAGAATGCAGTTATGTTGAATTTGTATGATTTTTGACTATCATAATATGTTTTATGCGTTTACGTGTTTCTTACATTTAATCACTTTTATTCATTGTTTCTAAATATTAAATTGCATAGCAATTTCGACATTAAACCACTAGATGTCAGTCTCCACTTGCTTATTCCTTAAGCTCATGTTCGTATGTGAATTGCTAATGTGAATTGCTTTTTTTTAATGTATTTTTATTATTATTATTATTTTTTTTAAATCAAACGACTAAGACATTCCAAAACAACAAACAAAAATATATTTTCAGTTAGTGATTATAACGATATAACCTATTTTCGAATTCTTAAAAAAAAAAAAAAAAAAAAGGTATTAACCTTGTCAGTCCTAACATTTTTGTCATGGCTCTTATAAATGTTTCTCATTTGCTGCTGTGTCCTGCAGTACCCTGGCAGTAACTCGCATCACATCAGAAGATGAGGCCATCTACCAGTGCATAGCTGAGAACAGTGCAGGCACCAACCAGGCGAGTGCGCGTCTGGCTGTGTCTCTGGCTAAGGAGCTGCCTGAGTCCCCTCAGGGTCTGAAGGCCACAGCACTGTCCAAAACCATGCTGCAGCTCTCCTGGCGCCAGCCCCCGAGCGAGGTCACTGACAGCATCATTGGCTATGTGCTGCACATCCGTAAAATCGGAGGTGAGTGACTACACAGTCCCAGTGTTTACTGCCTGCATCGCAGCACTGAGAGCAAGAAAAACTGTTACAAATAACTGTTATATATCACTAGCTGGTGCTTAGCTTTTACTGAATTAACACTAATAATGTTTATACTTAATGGTGTCTCATATTCCCCTTGACTCTCAAATTAAGAGTTGCTTACACATAGGATAATATACATTTTGGCAATTCTGGAAAAGCTAAGCCATATTAATGACAAATAATGATGATAAATGCAAAAATGGCAATAATGAAACTAGATTTTAGGGAAGTTTACTTTTTTATGTACATGGGTTTATCTACACTCTTTTTGACTAATTACCAATGACAGAACCAGACACTAAAGAGTTGCAAGAGGCTGTCAGCAAGACAACCTACCAGCATGACCTCACCAACCTTGAGCCTGCCACCACCTACACCATCTATCTGAAAGCCTACTCGCCACTTGGTGCTAGCCAGCGATCCAGCACTGTCATTACTACAACACTAGGGGGCGGTATGTAGCCATATGCTCACTGTACATTGGGAAGAGAGGCATACACCCCTACTGCTAATTGCTGCGTTTTGCTGAACTCATTTATTGTTTTTCATTAGGCCACTTTCTTACTTCATGTCCCATTTAGTCTCTATGCACACTTACTCTTTAATTCCATGCATTTTATATGTCTCTCTTAAGCTTTTCTCTTTCTTTCTTTCTTTCTTTCTTTCTTTCTTTCTTTCTTTCTTTCTTTCTTTCTTTCTTTCTTTCTTTCTTTCTTTCTTTCTTTCTTTCCATTTTCATCTGTCTTGTCTAAATATGCAGATGGCTTGTCCACTTTACCTCCCTCTCTCTTCCTTAGCCCTTCAGGTTCTCTGTCTCTCTCTAAATCAATCCTCTTTTCACCATATTTTCCACCCACTCCTGTGCAGTCCCCCTCAACTGTTATGTTCCTCTCAGTTAGAAAGCCCCTGAAAAATATTCCGCGTTATTTGCAATACTAAAACAATAATTTCTCTCATTTGAACCTTCCTAGTTCCCACCCCTCCTGCGTTCTTCACTAAAGTGGTAAACATGACCTCAGTGCAAGTTTTGTGGGAGCTGCCTACCAAGCCAGGCAGAGTTGAAGGCTTCAGGCTGTCCTACCGCAGGGTTCCCCATGGAGAATTCTTGGGGCCAGTTCAGATGTCCTGCCACACTAATGTCCACACTGTTTCACATCTTGGTAAGTGTGGGGGTGTGCATATGTGTGTGAGTGCATCTTATTAAGTATGTTTCTGTGTAATGTGTGCACCTTGCTAGGTGAGCAGAACTGTGTCTTATCACTATTACACCTTGCTAAGTAAGTGTAATTGTATATTATACCATACTTAAAATAAATGCTGTGTATATATGAATCAGTTCAAATGCAGAGCCAGCACTGCACTAGGTGACTATGAATTACTGTGAGTGTGACTTGCCTTTGGATGTTGATTTGTGACCTCAAATTCGGAACTTGTCATAACAAATGATAGTCATTTTTAATTCTGAAGCAAGATGAATGTGAAAACTTGTGAAAACAACTTCTATTGACTCATTGCATTAGAAAATGATTAAAACAGAGCACACTTTCTGGAGTTCATCATACGACTCATCATACTACACTGTAGATTATGTATTGACAGTGGTTTGTTTTGGCTGTATATTCTATCCCATTGAAGCTGAAACAAAACAGAGACTAAGTAAACCCCAGTGTCCTATTTTCAAATGTGCAAATACTTTTGGCTGGCTAAAATGGGAGGAAAATGTATAAAAATGACTGTAATTTGTATATTAGCTCATGTGATGTACATACCAGTGAGCTAAAACTAACTTTACACTTTAATTTCATTTTTTATTACACACTCAAATCCAAGAATAAAAGTTGTGTCATTGTATACCAGCATTGTTTGAAATACAGTAATGTATATGGGATGCTTTGAAGGGAAGGAAAAGGAAGAAAGCAGGAGTGTTACATTTTAGGCAGTTGAAAAAGAAAATAGAGATATAAACACACTTTCGTACAAACAGGTCTATTAAAAGATAGATAAAAGAGGGGACTATGAGAAGAGATGGATAAACCCAGCGAGAGCCAAGAGGATTCTGCATCAAACAAAAAGCAAAGACCGAGACCTGATCAATAGTGTTACTGTGACTCACGTTCAATAAATATCTATTTAGAAGAGCTGGCATGTGCAAGGTGGATTAAGGATTATAGGACTTTTGATTAATGTGTTTGCAATGGCTTCTTAGATCCTGGTGCTGTGTATGAAGTTAAACTAGTGGCCTATAATGGCAATGGAGAGAGTCACTGCTCCAAGAGACTTGTGTCACTGGCAGAGGATGGAACCAGTGCTAAAACCAGCGCAGGTAAGTCCACTGCAAGTCCACAAAGAGCTCAATGACAGCTTGCTTTGATTTCTGACAAGATAATCCTTACCTACAAGATATTAAATATTTGTATTTGAGGGTGAGGATACTTTCTTTTTTCTGCTCAGGAGAGGGGAGTGAGTGTAACTGCAGGGCCAGCACAGGCTCTCTGGGGGGTATAGTTGTCGGAATCCACATCGGCATGGCCTGCATCATCTTCTGTGTGCTCTTCCTCATGTTTGGATACCGCCGCAGGTGAGGTGCCCTCTGAAGACTGTCCTGTATTGCTTTTGTATATTTTAGCTCATAGGTCGGAAATTTGAAATGCACCTTTGCTGTTTGCTGTACCAAGACTTATTCTGAGTGCTGGATTTCTCTGTGTTAGTTTCCTCTGCAGAAAAGGGACTCAGGACAGCTGGTCTGTGCCTAGTGCGGAAGAAGGTGGGCCTCATGCCCCAAGCAATAGCATTCCGAAACATGGAGTCACGCTCCCAGTACAAGCCATAGAGCTATTACCTCAGGTAGGACTCACACTCAGAAATGGACCGCTAAGATCAGAGCAGCAAGGGTGTCTCCCTCAGCAGAGGAAGTATATTTATATTATTAGCCAACTAAGTCACCCACTGTGTCTATTTCTATGCTGTAGTTGGGGATGGGGGGGTAGTTGAATAGAATTTATATTCTTACCTTGAGATTCAGAGCAGCTGCCTTGTAATTTTGTTTTCTGAAAGCTCCTAGCATTATCTCTCAGTAAGGAGATTTGTACAGGGTTTACTGAAGTGCTATGGCACAGTGATGGATCACAGTGCACAGTGCAGAGAACCAAGGTCACACGCAGTGAGAGTGAAGGGATGGAGCTGATCAGGCACCCATGTGATTGATTGCTCTGACTGACTTGCAGTGATGATGGCGTCTGCTCCCTTCCCCAGGATCACACCCACACTCTGCCAGCTCAGCGGCAAGTTCTCATAGAGCAGCACTCCGTCAGCCTGCCTGGCACAGGAGCGGGCACTGGCTAGCACTGGCCCCCCTCCCACAAACTCTGCCTCCCTGTGGTTTCTCCGCTTGGCCTGCCCATGAAATCTCCCTTCAGGGCCCCTCAGTATTAAAAAAAAAAAACTGCTGCTATTGATGAGTCAGGGCTTAATTGGCCCGGCACCAGGCCTCAGAGTGATTCACTAACAGATTCCATCTTATGAGGAGAACAAGCTGTCCTCTTTCTTCCTTTATTCAGGTCCCTTTGGAGCAAAACTTAATACCTTTAAGATCTGTTTTCTGACGTGCTACACTAACACGCCCAAACATTTAATCACAGGCTTAGGAGAGTTACTGAGTGACAGAGTCCATTTAATACAGCTTGATTTCACTTCCATGCACCAAAGTAAGTATGGCACTGATGCACACAGAGAAATAAACAACGAAATATAACTATGTTTTAGTATCAGAGGACTTTCTGCTTAAACCAAAATTTCTTCTAGCAATGGTGTCCACTGATAATAAGACATTCTGGTATTGCACTATACAAAGAATGTCCTAATTAACTCCCCCCCCCACCCCCCCCACCAAGAATATTTATGTGCTAGGGCCAGATAAAGTCTCTGTGTTTAAGCTCAGCCATATCTGCCAGAAATACTGAACTACAAATTGTGCCAAATAGGGAAGTCACATCATGACTAGCTATATTCTTTTTTAGTTTGACTGGTTAGAGAACAAAGCTTTGTTCCTGCCTTTAGCCTTAATTCACTAATGCCAAGAAATAGATGTTGCCTTGTGTGAGTCTGAACGAACTGATTGTTAGATTCTTCACCATACTAGCCTGGAGGCTGGTCAACTCGGAGGAGCCATGAAGGCAGTTGATCCCCCAACCTTTTATTAGACCTATTTTCTCTCCCATTTCCAAAAGCTGTACACTTCCAAAGATAGCTACCTCAGAATGTTTGAGCCATTGTTGCTGTTTGAGCAAGCCTACCTCAAAAAAAATAAATAAATAAATAAATTGGGAAAAAAAAAAAAAAAAAAAAAAAAAAAAAAAAAGATCCTGGATTGATCAAACTTCTCAGAGTAGGATCGGTTTTCAGTGAGTGTCATGGTGGGAACTGAGGTAATTGATGTTCACTCTGTGAAGTTTGCTCAGTGTGCCCCCCCCCCCCCTTTCCTCTGTGTGCCAATGCTGGTGCCAGTGGCAGCCACCTCCAGAACCCGCACTCAGGATGCCCACCAGGTTACTGCCATGAAGAGCTCCACCCTGGTTTGGCACACCACTATCGCTGCCTTCAATCGGATTTAGCCGTAGTGGACCAAAACAACCTTGGATTTCCACAGCTGCCTGTCAACTTGCATGTTATCATGTCATCGGATCAGGACCAACATCCTTTGAAGTTGCCTTAGAGCAGATTAGCAGGTGGGCAGTGGGAAAGTGTCCCAGTTATCCCACAGTAAAGGGAACTTGGATCCTGCCATTTCCCACATTTGAGGAAAGACTCCTGCCTAATTTTACCAACCTGAAAAAGACAAAATGAGATTTAATTTATTAATACTTCATGGAAAGTATGGACCTTAGTTTATCATTTTCTTGCTGCCTTGTGGGAAATTAGATATCTTCTGGCCTTTCTGTGGAGACTCCCCTCTAAAAACTGTGCAACTAAAAGATCAGGAGAGTGTGTGCGTCTTATTTCCAGCTGCTCAGAGACCAGAGGAAGCCTGCCAAAGCTGACCCAAAGCTTTTAAGCCAAGCCAATAGGTCAGCTCTTCAGATGCCAAATCGGTTGCCATGGGAACTTGCAGGTGCTGCGAGACGGTCAAGAATGTTTTGAGCTCACTGAGCGAATGTGGTCTCATACTCTCTCATCTTTGAACTAATGGGCATGGCACCAGATTCTGAGCATATCCAAAAAAAAGCTTTTAAAATGAAAACCATGCTTAATGATATCCAAAGATGTAAAAATGAAAGTGGTTTTTATTCTTTTTCTCATCCATATCCTTTTAAAATACTTACTCTGTTGTGACATTTTTCCCATTCCTGTTCCTAGGGGAAATCATGTCAAAAGTGCTTTAATTGAAGTAAACCAAAAAGCTTGGTACCAGTTTTTTTGCCTTTAAAATATAAGGAGGCCTGAATAAGCCTTAATTGGCAGTTTGTAAATGGTCAATTAAATCCTCATTCTGACTTCCTTAGAATGACATGGAACAGTTACATTTTTTGCTTGAATATACCATTTAACTTTAAAAAAATAACCAAAATAGAAATGGGATATATTTTCAATAAGATTTTCTATGTTGATACCAGAGAAAGACCAGCTGCATCCTCTTATTGTGATTCAAAATTGCCAAATAAGTAGAGTAATAATACTGTAACCAAATACCTTTTTTTACCTGTTTTAACATTCATAGTCTTTATCCTTTGTAAAATTCCACCAACCAAAGCACAGAAACACACATGTATGTGCATTATACATGAATCGTACATGTATGTTATGCAGTATGTATGTATGTATGTATGTATGTATGTATGTATGTATGGATGGATGGATGGATGTGTATGCCCTGTGATTGGATAACAAATGGTTAGACCTTGGGCTAGTAGTGGTCGTATTTTCTAAAATTACCTTACAAAACAGACTCGAGGGAACTTCATTTTTACAGTAATTTACAAATGGAACCAAAGAACTTGACTGTTTTATTGTGAAGTATCAGGAACGCCACTACAAAGGGTATCAGGAAAGCAATCTGTTTCAAAGCCTTACAAGTTGTTTGAGGCCTGAAGTCACTTGTAAATTCTGTAAGGTCAGTCAAGATGTTGATCATGGTATATGGTATATACAAAACCTGGTATATGGTATATACAAAACCTACTACATCTTGTGTACTAGCTAAAGGAAGTCCACCTGCTTTCCTAAAGATACCCTTCTGTGCTTCAGGTTTACCTTTGTAATGCTGATGAATGTTAAAGTTTTCCCCCAATAACTGCAGCTCAAACCAACAGACTTAATGCCCGAGCTGATTTCAAGTGTAAAGAAATGAAGAAAAATTGATACCAAAAGAAAACAAATGTAACATTGAAGATTTTTAAATGTTTATCTATATAGCAGGTACAGTGGTAGATCATAGGTTTCTCCTTGCTAAAATGCAGTTATTTGGTTGTTCTTTTTGTAAAACTTGCTTTCTTCTGAGCTCTATTCCCACAAAACTGCAGTACCTCCTGCAGCCCAAGGAAAACATATGTGTTTTCATTTTTTAAATATTACTATTAATATTCTAATGTTTATTATTAATGTTGTTTCATTTCTCCTTCTCTTTTGTGTTCTTATTTCTTAATGTTGTGGAAGGAGCATGTGAAGTTTGTTAGACTTTCAGTGGGTCAGAGACAAAACACAGGGTAAAGAATCTACATTTAAACACATATGAATATGCTCATTTCAAAGAAATAATTTACAATAATGTAAAACTGTCTGAGAGTATTCTTATCGAAGCATAACATCTGTTCCATGATCCTAAATGAAGAAACAACAGAATAATTATTACATTTTGCTAATATCTCACCTACTTGTGTTTTTGACCTACTAGTTAGAAAATTATGAAAAATCTTTTTTTTAGAGAACTCGCATTTAAGGGCTAGAACCAATTAAGAAAAAAGCTCCGTGCTTTAATGTTTGTTTTCTATTTTGTCATATGAAACTAAATCCCAAAAGCTTTAAACATTTTGAGACTGTAATGTCTTCAACCAAAAAGACAAAGGGGTGAGAGAGAGACTGGAGTTGTGTGAATGGAAAAGTGATGTGCACTCGTAGTATGAAACCAAGCAGATTTGTTTTTCTTGTGTTTCCACTTAAATATGCATTTTTCCCTTTCTCGATTAAAATGTTTCTTAACACAGCAATTAAAGTCATGGAGCACGAAGTCTCTCCATGATTTTAAAATGAATTAAATTTATTTTAATTTTACAGGCTGTACATCATTTAGTTTAGTGGTTATTGTATATCAAGTATTCTGGCTACATAGTGAGATGTGAGAAAAATGAGCATAAGATGTTAGATAAGATTTATCTTGGGTGATATCCACAGCCCGTTTTATAGAGCACTAATTGCATAGCAGAGACAAGTCGACTATGCCATTGTAAATTCAGATCAGGAACCGTCAAGAGCTTGCTTCCACTTCTCCTTAACTGTACTATTTATCTGGCTCTTCATACGCTGTGAAAAAATGCTGAATTCTCTAAAGAGAGAACACCCTTCTCTCTTTAGATCAGCCTTATAACACTATAATAGGATTTTCTTCAGTGCTGTTCTGAATGTCTGTTACATAGCTGCTTGGTTTCCTTGATTGTGGGCTGACATATGATGCTGATGTCTCTGGTTTTCCTTATGTGTTCTAAGTTCACATTGTTTAATGCCAAATTAAAAACAAAGAACAAAAACATTTTTGCATGATGGATGAATTTTTTTATCACCTTCACCTATTTAAAATGGATTTCATTTGCAGACACGTTTTCTATCAGTGCATTTACCATTAATACCAATTACATAATTAAAAACATGGGCATACAGTGTACAGTATAACCTGAGTTATGTTTCAGCACCGTTACCTTTAATCACTTATCTGTTAAAGTTGGCTTCTGATGTGTAGTGTGAGCTTGCGCTGGGGTGTCAAACCTGCTGCTACATATGGAATAAGCTTGGGGTTCCTAACACTCATTTGCAGTTTTTCTCTCCTTCTCACTCTCAGTAGCTATAAAAGTATGGGTGCTATAGTAAGTGCTGCTTTATATACGCCCTGACAGCGAGTACATAAACACGCACTCTGCCCTGGCACTGTTGCCATGGAAACTTTGGTCTCAGCTCTCCTCCTGTCCCCACCCAAGGGATGTTCCCTGAACTCAGATCAGCCTTATTATGTTAAAATAACACTTAAAACCACAGTTGGAGTTTAAAGATAAATTAAATTGGATTGAAGGTGGCACCTGTTTGGGATAGATAGGCTTGAACATCTTGAACAGTCATCTGTTCTGTGTTTGCATTATGAGTCATACAGTGTACTCACAAGACAGCTGTGACTGTAGTAGCACCCCCCCCACCCCCCCCAAAAAAAACCTGGCAGTTGTTGCTTTGAAAAGCACCTCAGTATGTATTTTTGACTGCGTCTATTTTTTAAAAACTACTCCCATTGTACCTCTGCCTCAGTAAAATGCATAAACTGCATAAATGCACCAAATGCATAAAACTAAAATCTTGTATAAAATCAATGAAAACATTAATTTTTTTAATTTGTAAGCTGTTCTTCTGATCAGTCTTAAGGTGGTAAAGGAAGAAGGGTCTGTAGCTTCCAAGCTACAGTCTCAAACACTCAAAGCGATGCAGCCACCAGCTAATGAATGACCTGATAGTCTGCACCAAAAACACTTCTGACAGTTGCACAGTGGGGATTGGAGTTGCACACAAAAGTCCTGCTTCATCTCTCTCTCTCTCTCTCTCTCTCTCTCTCTCTCTCTCTCTCTCTCTCTCTCTCTCCCTCCCTTACTCTGCCCTCTATCTCTTTCCCTCTATCTCACTATCCCCCCTCCACCCCCCGCCCGTCTGCTTGGCATCTGCTAACAGTTCTACAAATTTGCTTGTGCTAATTGTGGTGGCATTTAAACAATGAGCCAGATTCAGAGACATTATAGATCAGCAGAGAATGAAAATGGATTAAAATAGTTCAATCAAGATGCAGTTACCAGTTTTAACTGCTGCTGAAAAGGAATCTGTTTAAGAATCTTTTCTGCTTGGTAAACTGACAACTTTTCCCATGTTTGTGTTTGTTTGCATAATGTAACTCATTACACTTAGCATGTGTTATCAAATAGGCATAATTCCTCTGGAAAAGAGTTTATATGTTTGTACAGAACCAAATGCATAAAACTAAAATCTTGTATAAAATTGTGTTTTTAAATGTCTAATAACTATATTAATGAGATATCTGGGCAATGCACTCGTGTAAGGAATTACATCTACACCTCATCTCTACCATGTCTTCTCAGGGTAGTAAATTTGATTTTATATCAATTCTTCCCTTAATACAGAAGGAGTGGTGATTTAATAGCAATGGTATTCTTTTTAGCTGTGCTGGGTGAACAGAAACAGGGTAGGATCAGAATACAAAGTTTTGCAAATTCAGTTTCACAACAAGACACCACTGTGTGTTCACCTGAAAAACTATATGATCCATTTCATTTGGGGATTTTTTAAAGAGGCTTAAGTTGACTTGGGAGAGAGGAATTCAGAATTCCAGCCATGTAATAAGGATATCAAATTTTCAGAAAGTACATATAGCTTGCAAATCTTGTTTGAGTTGTTCATATGGAGATATTTAAGGGCATATTTATATTAGTAAAAGCTCTACCTATGTTTGGCCCTGCTAGTGCATGTTTAATCAAATATTGCAGCAGTAAGCTTTGGAACAATCAACTTTGGTGTCACTGAGTGATCTTTACTGCCATTGTATGTTTCATTTAAATTAATAAATCAGTACTGCAGCATTCATAACACAAAGTAAAATTCTCATCACTGCACTTTTAGGAGACAAATATACTGCAATTCAGCTGATAGACTACTGTGACTATTTTATGCATAGATTTCTAAACTATTGCTGATTACTGTCCACAAAGTTTGGACTTCATACAGCAAGCAGGAAAACCATCAGGTCATGGATTAATAATGGGTTAATATAATCAGTGTTATATATAACCAGTGTTACTGATTTGCTGAATATGCCTATATATCATATTTCAAACCCATGTACCTTACTTATAGATTATTTCCTTCACTGCTGTTAAAGAATGTTTTAAATGTCCTTATTGCAAATGATGAATGTTACAAGTTTACATTGTTATTAATATTCATTGACTTAGTTATTTAGACCTCCTAATCTAACCAGGAAGCTGTACTACAGGACCACTTTAGGATTAAACCAACCCTACATCATCAGAATAGTGATACTGTAACTTTCTTCTCTTTTCATTCTATGTACCTTGCTTTAAAGCACTAAAGTAAAAACCAATATTCATAAATTAGAATCAATTTTAAGATCTGTGGGGTTTATTGTTCATGAAAAGATTATTTTTTTTAACAGCTCCCAGGTTAATAAACCATTATATATGTTGCAAAATGCAGAAATAATGAACATTTTGTAACACTTTACTGAAGGGCTTGGTTTAGAAGGCTACATGACAACTACATAAGCTCTCCATGACAACCGACTTAAGCATACACAAACATTTATAAATGCTTATTCCAACATACCCTTATGTAAATTGAGCTCCATTTAGCAGTTTATAAGATTTTTATGAATACGTATGGAGTTCCATGACACTGTAATCATGGAGTTATGCATATATTCTCTAGCTCTTAAGTGAGATCCTTTTGGATGTATATAAGAATTTTCTAAATTATTATGCAGTACCCTGACCTACCCTGACATACCATGACCTACCCTGACATACCATGATAATCTGTTGAACAACCCTCTTGAAGAACTACAGTGAGAACGCATCATTTACTCTCCTGTACCTGCATGTTTGCATATTTTGTATTTTTGCATCTGCATTTTCCTTCAGCATCACTAAAGTTTGAGCTATCTTATCTTCTCATTTTTCTACTGCAGTTTTTAGTAGACCATGCTCTCCACAGCGCTCTCTCCCTTCCTTCTCCTTCTCCCTGGTCCTGGGATCTTTGTCCTTATTTCCAGGCATGGGAGTCTGCTCTCCCTGTCCTTGCTGTGTTAACCTGCGACGCAGCATTCCAGCACTTATTAGTTTCTTCTTTGTGTTGCTGTGCTAAATTTAACACTACAAATTCCCAGTGCATGCTCCTATGGAGTTCCCCTTCCCCTCTGGTCTCCAGGTGTAATCATTATGGAAACACTATAAAGGAAGCACTTCTAAGACTGCTGTAAGAATTGTGCCAATGAGATATCTGGCACAACTGAACTATTCACATTCATGGATTAATTAAGCAAAGGTGAAATCACAGCATGCATAGTCCTTCATCACCTTTTCATCCTGCTTTTCTTACATGTATACATTGGTCAGATGTATGAAATGGTTTGAATACCCCATTCAATCATTTAAGAAATCAAGAAATTGGCTTCTAACAATCATAGAGTGCTATATGCAGTCCTGCCATGAATCCCAAAGTTTACATTTAGTAAAGAAACTTCCTTCCTGGATTCCTCTTACAGTTTCCACAATGCCCTTAGCCTGTCCGACTTCACAGCCTGTCTCTTTCTCTGTCTCTGTCCATTAGAGATGTGTTCACGTTTGGTCCCAGCAGGAGCTATGCACAACTCTAGCCATTATTTTCAGGGCAACACACGTATCCTTATAAACCTCCTCTGGCAGAGGATGACAGAGGCCCTTTACTAATAGGAATTAAAGTAGAGGAAGTCTCCCCCCGACTGCCTCACACACAGCTCGGATCCTACTGCTGTCAGCAAAACAGCCTGGGAACAGAGAATTGGGGCTACTGAGGCTCTCCTTACACCAAAATAATGAACTCACATTCTAGCATATTCCCTTACTGTACATGCATTCCTTAATTGTGATATGTGCTTTCAATTGCTCCATATTTATTGAACGTCTACAAACAAAGAGCCATACACCCTAACTGGAAAGCCACATAGGCCCGTTTAAACAGCAAAAAGCACTGTTTTGAGTGAACACATTCTGAAAACACCCTTACAGTGTTCATTTGTGTCTGGCCAGATAAACACTTAGTATTAGTGTATCACTGTCTTATTGCTGTCTTTTATGGATTCAGATGAATACAACCTCTCAGAGATCTAATTGGGAAATAGAAGTAAACTCCCATACATGCAGGAAAATGCAGATGCAAAAATGCAAAATATGCAAATATGCAGGGACAGGAGAGTAAATAATGTGTTCTCACTCTAGTTCTTCAAGATGATTATCATGGTTTATTTAATCCTATGTAAACATAGTGATAATGGAAATTGGACCTTATCAGATTTTTTGAAAAGCTGACAAGTGAGACAGTGAATGGGAATAGAAGTGAAATAAGAATAACCCAAATACAGGCTTTGGAGGGATTAGGACCTGAGCAGAAAATGGGAGGGATCACACAGACTAGTTAGAAATATCAGGACACATCAGAAAGGAGGAGTGGGAAAGGTATTTCAGGAATGATACCCAGAATTAGGAAAGGATGAGAAAGAGAGGGGTTAACAAGAGGTGTCAGGGCTATATGGAAAAAGTGATGGGTGGCTGAAGTGGCAAATGATGAGAACCTGTAATGTGTCATGTGGGTGCAGAGTTATTTTCCTCCACACACACACACACACACACACACACACACATACACACACACACACACATACACACACACACACACACACACACACACATACACACACACACACACACACACACACACATACACACATACACACACACACACACACACACACACACACACATACACACACACACACACACACACACATACACACACACACACACACACACACACACATACACACATACACACACACACACACACACACACACACACATACACACACACACACACACACACACACACACACACACACACACACACATACACACATACACACACACACACACACACACACACACACACACATACACACACACACACACACACACACACACACACACATACACACACACACACACACACACACACACATACACACACACACATACACACACACACACACACACACACACACATACACACACACACACACACACACACACACACACACACACACACACACACATACACACACACACACACACACACACACATACACACACACACATACACACACACACACACACAAAAGAATACAGAGAGGAGGAGACATCTAAGCTATCAAGATTCTAAGTCACAGATGCTCCTTCCCCACTCATCCCCACTTATCTAGAAAGGAGGAGCAATTGAAGGATTCCCAACTACACACCAAAGTTAAACCATTTGGCATGGTTTAGAATGATACATGATCCTTCATTTAGTAGGAGACACAAAAGGCCTTCATGATACCTGACTTAAACATCCAAAAACATTTATAAACACATTGTAAAACATCTAAGCTGCGATTGTCAGTTTTGATGTGAAATTTACTTAACTACATCAAGTGACATATTTTAGATATTTTAATGTTATGACACTTTATATAAGTGGAATAAAATGTTATGACAAATTATGTCTGCTTAGATAGCTGCTCTCAGAAGCCAGCAGCAGGAACTCAGTGAGCTCCAGTCTGAAGTTGACTGCCTCATCCACTGCATGGACAGTTTCTCCTTGATTTCAGCTACTTGGGCTGGTGCAAACACAAGCACCTTGGTAGCCGAGGGGCTGCTCGGTCATATCACCACCCACAAAGTCTATGGTGGGGATCCCAAAGGTTAATAGTTCAATATGAGCTCTACTTTGCTTACCAAACCCACCTGCCTGACCATGCTAAGGTGGCCTTTATCATTGACTGTATCATGTGGAGGGTCAAGGCCTCGGGGATTGTACTAGTGTCCTGCTCCTTTCTGCTTTCTGACTACCTTGACTTTGTCTACGAGTTGAAAAGGGTGGTGCCTGGGGCAGGGCTCCCACTCAGCGGCAGACTACATCTGGATGCTAGCCGCTTCCATGCTTGAACCAGTTCTCATGTAATGAACCAGTGCTTGTGGATGCCTTCGTCAAGGGTCTATGAGGGGAGCTGAAGGCAGATTTCCTGGAAACAGGAGGCAGCGACTTTGAACAACATTGTCCACCTTGCCATCACCTACGACCGCCTTCTGGAAGAAAAACATTGCTGCCTTTGATGGAGGGATTACTGGGGCTTAAATGTCCTGTTAGAGATGTAGCCCCACACGCTACTGCTAGCCCCCGCAACCCCCGAGCAACTGAGGGAGGCTTAGTACTAAATTAGACTTATACAGTGCCTACAATCTTTAGGATTAAGGAAGGCAATGAATGGAAGATGGCTTTTAGTATGTCCTCAGAGAAGCCAAAACCTAGAGGGGGAGGGCTGTCATAAACAATAACTGCTGTACAGACAAATGCATGCACATATGTAAATTTACTTACGTAAATGCATAACCACTCATAAACATGGCAACACTTTCATCGAGATTAAAACTATTGCAGACAAGAATGTAATCTAGACATGTCTAGACAAGGTAGACAAGTCTTGTTTCTGTGCAAAAGAACATAATTACCCTTTAGCAGTTAATGTGCACTGTCAGCCAGCCTGTATTAGCGGCTATTTGTGGATCCAATTACATTCAGATGGCTATAGTGGTCTTTATTGCACAAGCAGAAAACATTAATATTGTTTGGGGTCAATCCTGACAGCTAAGACCAGCTTTTGATTTGTAATTTTTAAAAAATTGCATTAAACTATATGTAAGTATATGAGATAAAGGCAACTTGATATTTGCCAATTATTTGGAGTTCATAATTTTTTCCCATGATTTGTATATATATATATGAAATAAATAAAAAAAACCCCCGCAAAACTCAAACGTTTGTATTTAGTGTGACCTCCCTTGGCACTAAGCATACATGAACTCTTTTGGGGAGACTGCCCTGAAGTTTTCTGAAGTAATCTCCTGGTACCATTCCATTCAGGTTCCATTCTATTTAGGTTTAAGTGAACCAGGTTCCTGCTATTGCTCAAGTGTCCAGGGAGGACACTTTTTTTCCATTTTTTAAAATACTGCATACAAAATTTCTGTATTTTCTAATAAAGAGACTGAGAAATAATTATCTATGGTCATAATACCATTGCTAAAACAACAAATCTAATGGTGGCTTAAGACTTTTACACAGTACTTGTATATAGAAAACATTAAAACCACTTTCCTAATATGTGTAGGTCCCCCTTGTGCCTCTAAAACAGCTCTGGGCTGTAGAGAAATGGACTACACAAGACCTATGAGAGTAACCTGTGGTTTCTGGCACCAAGATGTTAATAGCAGATCGTAAATTGACCTTCACAAATGCTTGACTGGATTGAGATCTGGGGAATTTTTAGGCCAAGTCAACACCTGGAATTCTTTGTCATGATCCTCAAAACATTCCTGACTATTTTTTGCAGGGTGCATTAACCTAATGAAGGAGGTTTCCCTCTTATCCATGTACACAGGCCACCTTCTTCTATTGCTCCATGGTCCAGCTCTGATTCTCATTTCTTGCTTCCAGCACATCAACCACAAGAACTGACTATTCACTTTTTGCATAATATGTCCCAGCCTTGACAGGTGCCAATGTAATGAGATAATCAATGTTCTTCATTTCACGTCAGTTTTTAATATTATAGCTGAATGGTATATCTATAACTAATTTTTGTCATTAATCTACACACAATACTCTGCAATGATGAAACACATTTTTTTTTCTGTTTTGTTTTATTAAAACAAAATGCTTCATTTGCATAAGCATTCAGCTCCATTGTTATGACTTTCACAACTAAGCTCTGCGGCATCCTACATCTATCTATGGTCCCTGAAGTGTTTCTACAAATTGGATTCCACCTGTGCCTAAATGAACTGATTAGACATAATTAGGAAAGGCTCAGATCTCCCTATGCAAAATCTCACAGGTGATGGTGTATTTTAGAATAAAAACCAATCCATGATGTTAAGAGAATTGTAGACCTGTGAGACAGGATTATGTCATGTCACAGGTCTGGGTGAGAATGCAAGAAAATATCTTCAGGATTGAAAGTGCCCAGGAGCATAGTAGCCTCCATCATTCTCAAATGAAAGATGTTTGGAACCACTAACAGTCTTCCTAGAACTGGCTACCCAGGTAAACTAAAAACTGTGAATACAGGGCTATGATCAAACAAATACCCAAGGACCCAATGGACACTATGAATGAGATGCAGAGTTCCTTTGTGGAGATGGGAGAATCCTGAAGAAGGATGACCATTAGTACAGCACTCTACCAATCAGGCTAGATTACACCTGTTTATTATTCATGCTTATGTAAACCTGTCTGTTTCATTGTATCCCTGCAAAGAACTGTCTCTACTCTTCATAGTGTTTTTTTTTTTTAATTTTATGCTTCTGTGCCTGTATTGTGCTTTTGAACCTATTGTGTTTTTTAGATTTTTGCTTTTTGTCTCTCCCTTCCGATTTGCTTGCCTGGTTGTACTTTACTCTCGGGATAATGGATTTTTGAACTACCTGGCTCTCTCTCTGATGTTTTGGATTCTCTCTCTAACTTCATTCTCTGTGTAAATAAATTAATTCCCTTTATCTGCGAGTGACTTACCTTTTCTGTCCTGTAACACTTGTGGTAGAGTGGCCAGACAGAATCCGTTGCTCAGTAAAAGCTATTTTAAAGCCTTCTTGGATTTTGCCAAAATTGATCTGAACAAATCTCAGACAATGAAAAGCAAAATCCTCTGGTCTGATGAAATGAAGCTGGAACTATTTGTTCATGTGTATGAAGGAAACCAAGTACTGAGCATCACCTCATTAATACCATCCCTACAGTCAAACACAGTGGTGGCAGTATCGTGCTGTGGGGATGTTTTTCTGTGATGGAGACTGGGAGCCTAGTTAGGATAGAGGGAAAGATGGCTGTAGCGCAGTCCTGGGTGAAAAGGTTTTTCTAAGTGCCCAACAACTAGGACTGGGGTGAAGGCTTAAATTTCTACTTTAACCCACCAGAGCTTGAAAGAACTGAGAATGGCTGTTTACTGACACTGTCCATATGAGCTTGGACAATTCTTCCAAGATGAAGGGGAGACATTTAAAACAGAAAGGTGTGTCAAGCTATTAGGATAACTTCCAAGAAGACTTGAAGCTGTCATTTGCTTCTAAAAGTATTTTAAACAAGTACTAAGCAAAGGGTCTGAATACTTATGTAAATGAAAATTTTCAGTTTATTAAATTTAATACATTTGCAGAACATTAAAAAAACATGTTTTGCCTTGTTGTTGTGTGTAGATAGATAGTCAAATCCTTTATACATATGTAATGTATATGATGTATAATGAATTTCTAAATTGGGCAGTGGTAGTTCAGTGGTTAAAGTACTTGACTTATAATTGGAAGGTAGCTGATTCAAGCCCCACCACTGCAAAGTTGCCACTGTTGGGTCCCTGAGCAAGTCCCTTAACCCTCAGTTGCTCAAGTTGTACTCACTCATAATTGTAAGTCGCTGTGAATAAAAGCATCAGGTAAATTACATTACCACAAAATCTGCCATATTAGAAATTAAATTAGAGCCCTTCCCTACCATAGCAATATTTGATATGTCTAGGGATTAGACACAATATAATTCCACTTGTTTAGATATACCAACATTCTCTTTATTGGCTAGACACCTGCTACTGCAATGAAAATCTGGTAAACCTCCAAACATTTCTCAGACACTACAACTTTAAAAGTAAAACATCAATATGTTTTTTTGACTAATGGCAGCACTTCATCACTTGCTTCAAGTTCCCGCAGTCTTACTGGCTGGGCTAATGGGTCAATATAAATATTGAACAGGATATTTTCTGTGCTTAGGTTTATTTAAGTGCTTTTAAATAACAGTGGTGAGTTTGTTGAACCTCTTTCTGTACTGCGAAACAGTCTTACAATAGTTTGCATGTGTGTGCAAAAATATAACTTTAAAACTTACAATATAACTTTATGACTCTATAGTTGAACAAACTCAAAAATCCTTATTTATTAATTAATTTATTGATATTTTAAATGTTTTTTTTGGTGGAAACTTGTGATTGATATTTTAAAGGTTCATTTCCTTATTTGTTGCTTTATTTATTTAAAGCTTCAGTTTTTTGGTATTAAATTATCTCTCAACTCTGCATCTGTATTAGTTCATGTTGCAATAACTTTGCTACCTTTCTCTCGTAACCTAACCAATAAGTTCTAAAATAACAGAAAATCAGAAGGTTGAAATATCTCCATGTTGGGTATCCAGTATTTCAACAGTGGAATTCCAAGCATGTGGTATGGTTGTTACTCTTTTAAAGTGCACTATGTGAAGCAATAACTTGCAGTGAAACACTACTGCTCAGAAAGGGAATTAAGATGGGAGACAGAAAATATCAGACATTGCATATGGCATATTTTCCCAGAGGCTATTTGCCATATATAACATACAATATGTCAATTTGTAATGAACCAAGAATGTGTGTTCTGTAGTAAAGAATGTGCCTGCACATTATGTTCTGGACAGTGTGGGTACATTGACATTCCCTCAGTCTGGAGTAATTATTACCTAAAAAATCTAAACATCTGTATTTGTGGGAGATTTGTTTGCAGGAGATATTACAGCAACATGAGTGCTGAGTCTGATATTAGAAGTTTTACAAAATCAATGATAGACTAAGAACGGAGACAAATTTAGCAAGACTTTGTCACCTCTCAGGCTGCATTCCTTAGTTTTGCCTTCTATTTACACAACAATTTGACTATGACTCTGTGCATTCCACTGTTATTGTAATGATCTTGTGACTGCCTACTCAGCTCATTATCTCCACCAGTGAAAAAAATTCCATCGGCGAATAGCCCATGAAGCAAACTCACCTTACTGATAGATCCAGTTTATGATAGTTGTCTTAAAAATGACAGCTATGGCTTTGGTACTGTCAAAGCTCTCTTCCATTTCTACATAAGTTCTCATCTTCTGAAGCAATGAGCCAGTAAACATTCGTGAGCTTGCTGTCTATGTAACAGCTGCGCTCATGAATTGTAGGGTTATAACTGGGGAACCCAGTAAATAGGGTGAAGGTACGAGGACCAAGAGCAGATGATGATGAGGGACATTTTTAAGAAGCTCAACCCAGAATGCCCTCTGGCCCAGAGTGCTCTGTGGCAGGGCTTAAATAACTTTACCTGTTTATATAATGTGTACAGTTAGCAAATACAATGAGCAGTTGAAATCTAAATAGAATGACAAGGGTTTTTTTTATTATCAAGGTGAGTATTGAGCTGAATCAGGTGAATTAAAACAGAGATGACACAAAATGTATTAGCAATTACACAAGAAGAGAAATATTACAGTAGAAAATACCACCAATATTTTTTTAAAGTTGAATAAGAAAGGTCAAACCCAGAGTCTAACATCAAATAAAGTCTTGCTTTATCCCCTGAAATGTGAAATGTGACGTGTGAGTCTAGTTTTTAGAGGGTGGATATTTTTAAACTTTCACTTGAGTTTATGCCTATATCTAGTCATTCTAATTTCACCCTTTGTGTTGGAAAGAAGGAGATTAAATTTCAATTTGAAACAGCTTCAACTTAAAACATGCTTAAATGTTGCTAGTTAGTATGTCAATATCTCTAGGTCCCCTCTCACCATCATAAAGTGTGTTTGAATATCTAGAACCTATTTAAAAGCAAACAATTTCCTATAAATATATGCTTCACGGAATGTACATTGTCACAGTCTGAAATGAATCCCAATTTTTTGTTTTCATCAGATCAATATCACAAATGTTGCAAACATCAATTTTCAGGAGGATAAGTGAAATATTAATAGAAGAAATGGCCACCTACCAATGGTTTCATCAAAACTGCCCTAATGCCAGGTTCTGCAAATCAACATTCAACATAACACAACCGACACGACAGTGAATGTATGTGTGGAGTCACTGTTAACTGTTGTCGGTGCTCCCCCTGAATTTTAGGTTTTAATAACACCTTTACTTAATGCTCAGAAGCTAATTGCTTAGGAAGGATCAGCTCTATGTATAAAAAACAGAGTGCATTGTATGTTTAAGGCAAGGTGAAAATCAGAGCTAATAATGTGACCAGTTTTACAAAGTGAAACTATGCTTATCACTCTTCCCATCACTTGAACCCTAAGATACTTAAACTCCACTTGGGGGAGGTTTTTGGCTTCTACCCAGAGGGAGGAAGCCAATGCACCAGAAAAGGAATCAGAAAGACAAAGTTTTATTCTAGGCTTTATTTTAAGATGAAAGAGGGAGCAGTTAGCCATTTTGCTAAACATTTACGGATCCTGTTTCCCAGAGCTAGTGCTATCAGTTGATTTTGTTCTTAAGTATTCACTATAAATGCTTTTTATTTGCATATTTTTGTGGTTAGATGCAAACTGTTATGGTCAACTGCATTTGTTCTTCTATTTGTGAGGAAAATCTCATTTCATTTAATTTCATTTCTATGCAGTTTAACATAATTATCACATAATGAAAAAAGATCATTACATATATTATTTCAACAAAGGAGAAAACAGAAGCAGTGATGTTTACATGCATCACATGTAGTCCCAGATTTGTGTGTGCGTACATGTGTGTGTGTGTGTGTGCCTGTGTGTGTGTGTGTGTGTGTGTGTGTGTGTGTGCACGCGTGTGCGCATGTATGGGGGTGCACGTGTGTTTGTGCATGTGTGGCAGCAAGTGCTCCTATGTTTTGAATAAACCTGACACATAAGCCCTGCACTGCGGCTGCCTCAATGAGATTAGGGCGTGATGGCTACAGCATGCATCCCATCAGGGTGGTCAGTACAAAGTACACACCACACAAACCAGCATGACAGATGTGTGCATGTGTGCTCAGATTCACTGATACGCAATTCCAGTGTTACATACATTGGCTCATAGACCTTTAATGGAATGGTTTACCAATGGTTCCAGTACCACATATATAAAATATTACAGCAGGTATAGTCATTGATAACTAAGGTGTTTTATAGGTAATCACATCATTACAACACAGATTATCATTTCAGGGATACTATGCAAAAACTATGCAAAACTATGCATACCATTACCACTATGCATAATAAATAAAATGAATGGAAAAAATCTAGCCATTTTTATACTGAATATAAACCCAACAATTATTACATCAGTCTGCAAAATCCAGACTTTACCTCTATACCAGGGATACATGGCTATATATTATGGCTATGTATTTCATTAGCTTTTGGTTCTGGATGAAGCCACTAGAGTCACATTATGTCACACACTTTTTATACAAAGATCATACATATTGGGACAGATGTTTAAATACAATGCTAATGTTTAGTGATCATAATTTTAAATTGCCATGTACCTGCAACTTGAAGTCAAGAACATTCAATTTTTCAGTCCTCTGAAGCTTTTAGTAATATATTATAGAATTATCATATTTGCCCTATTTTGAGACCTCCAACACTGTGAACCATCAGATTGTAACAATAGGAGGCTAAGCAGGATGCGGGGATGAGTTACAGAAAACAAGAACATACATTTATTTACACCGAGTACAAGGATTATGTAGCCATTGAGTTAGCGTAACATTAAATGCTGACAACAGAACCATAGGGGTTTATATACACAATTACAAACAGGTGTGATGCATGGGGGTGTGGTCATACAGACAAACAAACACACACACACACACACACACACACACAAACACACATGGTGAGACACTTGGGAGGACAGGCCGTACCATGACAGAGCCCCTCCTCAACGGTGAGACTCCCGACGTGCCAGCCTATTGGGCTATGGCCCCAAAGCCAATGCGAAGCCGGAGGACTGAGCGACCCAACACGGTCCAGCATCAGCAAGACAGAGGGGGGAAGAACAAGGACCAGGATGACAACAGACACAGGGACGGACACACTGACAGCACAGGCACAGACACCAAGGGGGACAAAGCAACTGGGACAGACAGTGTGATGGGGAGGGGTACAAAACCACATAAAGGACTGTTAAAGAGTCCAGGCAAGCGGGCAGGAGCCCCAGGCCTGTCCACCCAGTCGTTGGCGGGGCTTGAGTCGTACCCGCCCCTCACCCATTTGGGGGTCAGTGACTTCCGCGCACCCATTTCAGGAGGCGCACCAGTTACTTTGCCAGTCTCTGGAGTGGGCACTGGTGTCGCCTCCCCCTTTCCTCTACGAGGCTTAGGTACAGGCGCACAAGTTCCATGGTTGTATGCCCTAGTAGTCGGAGTTTCCTCGGACAAGGTTGCCTCTAGGAGTTTCGTGCGTGCTGGCTTGCTTGCGACTACGTGAAACCTCCTGGGCAGAGCCTTGGGCGGTAACGTACTTGCAGGAGGCTCATCATTCTCCATAGCACCCAGCAGAGTCCGTCTCTGAGTGCCGGGAATTGTAGTCTGGCTGGTCTCCATAAAACTCAGCAGAGTCTGACCCCAGACCATACACAGGGCCCCCCCAAAATCCTCCAGTGGGTTCCTCCCCCATTGTGGACCCATGGAGCGAGGCCAAGATGAGTGAAGGTCTCTCTGCGGGACGGGAGGAGTCCACGGAGTCCAACTCCGAGGACTGGAAATCATTATAGTAGTCCCGGTAGCCAGACTCCTCCACTTCCGCACCTGGACCACACTCACCTGGACCACTCTCTGCAATTGTGGGAGTCTGGAGGGTGCCCAAGAACAGTGGGGCTTCCCTGCAAGGGCTGTAGGATGGCATTTACTTCCCTTCTTTCCCTTCCTCTTTTTACCTTTCCCAGGCATCCTTTGTAAGTCGGGGCATGGCCACACGGACGAACACACACACACAAACACAAACACACAGGGAGACACTTGGGAGGAGGGGCCGTACCGTGACACAGATGCTTATTTCCAGCCTTCCCAGTTTTCAGTCTTTCCAACACTCCTATCAGGAACTCTAATATCTAGGTTTCCTTTATATCTTCAAGGGTAATCTTACATGGTAGCCTGGACAGGGTCCCTTTCAATGTCTCATAACCTTAATAAATGTATTGGTTATTACATGGTGATACCGAGAGGTCAGGAGTCAGGGGTGAGTTCTTGGTCTACTCTTACTTCCATTTTACTGGGATATGAGAACACAAAGCTTTTCTTACTACTACTATGGCTATGATACACAGAAATCAAAGATACGCAGTCTTTGTTCCTCACTCTCCTTCCCATGTTACACAGAGCATAAGTTCTCATCATGGGTGGAGAACCATCACCTGAAAGTCACTCAAGACACATTCCATTGGAACCTCCACTGCCGTTTGCTCACATACTTCATAGAAGTTTGGAGTTTCTGTGAACAATTCATGAATGTGCTCAGGTTTTTACCTAAGCATCAGTCATTTGCATTGTACTGCAACACCCTAACCAAGTCTATAAGTTCCAAAGGTTCTCTGAATTGACAGCAGATATAATCAAAAAGCCCCATATTATCTCTGAATCATTGCTTAGAACTACACCCAAGTGTGGTAAGTTTCAGGACTCCCAGTATGTCCTTCCATAAGATCATAACAGAAAGAAAGAAAATGGATTATCTATCTCTGACAGTCAGTAGAGGAAAAAGAGTTGGTCTTAAGACCCTCCTTTTCTATCTATTCCTTGTTTAACCTATAAAGCCTTCAATGTGATGTGTCTATGTGTGTGTAATTTTACCAGTATGAATGCATTTTAGATGTATTGTTTAATCATTTACTCATGTCTTGATCTGCACAGCAGCTGAAAAAGGCACATTTCTCAATTTTAGCCTGCTTTATTTGGTTACCACATCTGAAATCAGTTCTACACCTCTTGTTAACTCTCTTGTCTATGAACTAATGTTGCAATAATATAAAACTGGTAAAACAAGTAAAACATTTTTAACATGAATGTACATATCTTAAATCAAAGGGGAAAGTATGCACTTTTAAGTTCTTATAATTGTGTATTTGAAGGTAATTCTTCAGTGGAATTTGAAGGATTTTCATCAAAATCTTGACACATGAAACAGCTGTAATGCTTAATGAGATAGGCAGGTATAACAGAACAATGACCATGCCGCCTTTTTGCCTTTACTCTTCCTTTGTGGCACAAGTAACTCTTAGGTTCTTCATGTAATCTATATTTGTTGTCCAATGGGTTGGTCACCACTTCCCAGGTCTGACTCAGCCTCTCCACTGGCTCCTCTCCTATGGCAAGAGAACTGGTCCAGAGACTTGGGTGAAGCTTTCTGATTCCTCCAACACAAGCAGCTGGCCAAGTCTGCACGGAATGATGGTGTAAAGAGACCATAGATGACTGGATCACAGCATGTGTTGAGGTTTCCAAAAACAAAGAAGGCATGGTGGACATATTCAGGAATCACCTGTAGCATCTGAGGCTGAAACCAATACCAAATTCCAAGTAGGTAATATGGTGTCCAGCAGATCACAAAGGAGGCAACAATGATAATGGTCATTTTTAGAGTCTTCATACGTGCTTTGGGGATCATATCGGTTCCACTGCGTCTCAAACAAGGCTCTCCTCCTAGGGAGTAATTGCAGTAATTATACCTTATAACAGATCAATGACATGATCACATTAGGAAAGTGAGTCACTCACCCTTGTCTTTGCTTCTGTGCATTTGGCGGTTGATCTCAACCAGGATGTGTGTGTAGCAGAAGCTCATGACGAACAAAGGGAACACGTAGAGAGTGACAAAGTGGAACATATTGTAGGCAGTCTCCTGCCAATGCTGCTGGAAGCTTCCATGTGTGACACACTGGACAAAGTCCACCCCCTCAGCCTTGATTGCTCGGAAAATGAATAACTGTCATACAGGAACAAGATTTAAATATAGTCAGTGGTGAGAATAGTATAGTATGAGATAAGAGTACAGTGTGAGGGAAGAGTACACAGATAAGCTTTAGTCTGACTGAAAATTTGTGAATGATGCATGTACTTGAATGTACTTTCTGAACTGGTCCAATATATAATACAGCAATTATTACACAATAGTAATTAGTAATTCACACAATTCTCTTACATGATTACTACAACTGTAACAGTGAGCAGTAAGGAGGCAGACACGTGTAGAGAAGAGCGAGATTTAGTAAGGGCAAATCCAGAGTCGTAGTCGTTGGAGTAGTCCAGGGTCACAGAGCCAATACAGAAAGCACAACAAGTGTCTATTTCTGTACCAATATAATGTTTTCATAATAGAATCTGTATTTAACCTTTTAATTTAACTTAATTTTAATTTTTGTAATTGTAATTTTAATATTATTTAGTTTAGCAGGGCGGTGGTAGCTCAGTGGTTAAGGTACTTGACTAATGATCAGAAGGTTGCCAATTCAATCCCCACCACTGTTGGATTCAACCCTCAATTGCTCAAGTTGTGTTCAATCAGAATTGCAAGTTGCTTTGGATAAAAGTGTCAGGTAAATGTTATTTTCTCTGTTATTCTCCCTGCTATGAATTGTTTATAAATAAATCTCTGACTACAATCACAAAAGCCTTAATTCCATAAGGCACAAGAGCATTCTTCAAACACACAGACATACATGTCAGCCTATCATTTCTTAGTCCGTTAACTCAGAACAAAATATACAGCTTCTGTGTAATTGCCAGGTTCCTCCATACACCCATCTCAAAAAGTGTTAGCTTTCAGTGTTCTCCTCAGACACAACAGAGCACATGAACCATTGTGTGTAAAGGGGCAGGCTTAGCCTAACTGACCTGTGGTGAGGCAAGGAGCAGGCTGAGAGTCCAGGCGGTCAGCAGCATCCTCCTGTTCCTGCGTCCCACGTCCAGGGCATCCAGGGGGTGCAGGATGGCATGGTGTCTGTCCAGGCTCACCACCACCAGGATGAACGCTACTGCGTGCATGGCAAAAAGCTTCAGGAAACAGAGTATCTTGCACATGCCATTGCCAGCATACCACTGTACTGTCAAGTTCCATGCTGCATCCAGCGGCATCACCACGAAGGTCATGACCAGGTCGGCAGAGGCCAGGCTGCCGATGAGGGGTCGCAGGTGAGAGGCCAGATGTTGGCCACGGCCCCGTGTCACACTTAGCACCACTGATAGGTTACTGATGGCCGCGAACACAAAGAGCACCAGAGTAGCGATGACACGGAAGCGTGCAGCCTCAGTGAAGGCGGGGGCCTCCCAGGGCGGTTGGAGCCATGTTGGTGAGGCACTCAGGAGAGGCAAGTTGACAAAGATGCTCGCGGGGCTTGGCAGCAGGAGAGTCGAGTTTCCTGACATCCTGGAACTAAAGGATGTTCATGCTTCATCTCATATAATTAGTAAATAAAGGTTTTGCACTCAGGAGAGGCAAGCTTGTAAGCTTTTAAGCTTTTTAATCTTTAATTTATGAAAGGCCTGACTGCATAAGTTTTATTAGCGCATTAGTAAAGAAAATCAGTGATGTTGCAGGGAGGGAGAAGATACTAAGCTGTATCATACATATATATCAAGAAAGAAAGACATCATGAAATGTGGTTGTGAAAAGTATGAACCAGATATGATCAATGCCTCGAATTCCTGGATCCCTCAAACATTTCCCTAAATAAGGATGATTATCTTAGGAAGTACTAAACTTGTTTTATACCATGCTTCAACATTCCCCATTTCTTCTTTGCTCATCAATAAACCTCTCTAGGATTTTTGGGGTTAATGCAGCTCTCTCACTACAGTGTGTCTCTGAAGATGTAAATGCCTATATATAGAACTGCAAGGAAATCAGGGGAACAGTGCTGTGATTATTCTCTGATTTAAAAGACCAAACAAAATAATACAAAGACAAAAGTAGTTTCTATTTATGACACTCATAATTCATACGTAAGGGCCAGAGTTCATTTAGTTTGTTTGCTTTTCTTTTTTCCTACATCCTGCCAATCTCATTCTGTTAATGAAATGCTGATTGGACAACGGTGGATGGTTCCCACTGCTATGGAATAATTTCAAACACACTCGATGCAGAAACATACAGCTTATCACTGACTGATAGGGATAGGAAAGGGATGTATAGTTGAGCAGTCTATATTTTTTTTGCCATAAGAGACAAATATATTACCCCAGTGATGAATGTGAACGAGCCCTCCAGCTTCTGGAAAGACTTCAGCTATGGATAAATGGATTTAGGTAGGTGACACATGATAGTAGCTTCCATAGGTCAGCTAAGAGCTTAGTTGAATTGTATAATCACAGCCCAGTTATGCAAGCAGTCTTAGTCATACTATAACTTGGAAATATTGGTATGTGTGTGTGTGTGTGTGTGTGTGTGTGTGTGTGTGTGTGTGTGTGTCTGTGTGTGTGTGTGTGTGTGTGTGTGTCTGTGTGTGTGTCTGTGTGTGTGTGTGTCTGTGTGTGTGTGTGTGTGTGTGTGTGTGTGTCTGTGTGTGTGTGTGTGTGTGTGTGTGTGTGTGTGTGTGTGTATGTGTGTGTGTGTGTATGTCTGTGTGTGTGTGTGTGTGTCTGTGTGTGTGTGTCTGTGTGTGTGTGTGTCTGTGTGTGTGTGTCTGTGTGTGTGTGTGTGTGTGTGTGTGTGTGTGTGTGTATGTGTGTGTGTGTGTCTGTGTGTGTGTGTGTGTGTGTATGTGTGTGTGTGTGTGTCTGTGTGTGTGTGTGTGTGTGTGTGTGTGTGTGTGTGTCTGTGTGTGTCTGTGTGTGTGTGTGTATGTGTGTGTGTGTGTATGTGTGTATGTCTGTGTGTGTGTGTGTGTGTGTGTGTGTGTGTGTGTGTGTGTCTGTGTCTGTGTGTGTGTGTGTGTGTGTGTGTGTCTGTGTGTGTGTGTGTATGTGTGTGTGTGTGTATGTGTGTGTGTGTGTGTGTGTGTGTGTGTGTGTGTGTGTGTGTGTGTATGCAACTGTCAACTAAGAAGAGGAAGCCCTAATGATAATCAAGACTGAGAGGGCTGCCAAAGTTCATCAGACTCTAAGAGGAACTAAATTTTGGCTTCGGTGGTTATCAGTGCATTTACTATATATATATATATATAAAAAATTTTATTTTTTTTTTTAACTGCTCTATAAGCAAGTTTATGCACTTATACCTGTATTTGACTGAAAATGAATGCCAGTGGTTGAATATATTCCAGGGGGACGTGACAGGGTGAGTTTTCAACGGTGCCAATCGCCACATACATTTGGAGCTGATGCCATCTTGTAGCCCTGCCACAATACCCAAATCACTTCCGGAGCCTTTCCATGCGGGCTGATAAAGCCCTCTCGTTAGTCTGCTCACACGTGTGGGACTGTTGCATGGCGCGTGGGCACATCGTGTCGGAGGAACAACGCGGCTTTCGGCCTGAGCTTAATGTAAGTTATGATGGCAATATTTTTGAACATGCCAGGTGAAGGTGCACCATAATAGGGTGAGATCAGCAAAGATTGATACCTCTTTTCCCTTCTTTCTTCCTTTCTTTCTTTCAATCATGTTCAGTTTTAATTTTAGCTTTACTTCTGATGCTACGTCATGCTGCTCTGTGTCCCGGCTCTCTACAATTTCATACAGTTGTGGAAAGGTAAGGGTTAACGTGAAAAAATGTTTAAAAAAATGATTTTTTTTTTACCTCAGTAATTTTTTTCATTTTTTGCTAGCCTGACAATATGAATTTACAAATTACAAATTAAGTGAAACCAGAATATTTGTGTAGTACAGAAGTATGCTACAAAGCTTTTTATTAAAGATCAGTTATTTTTGGCTCCACATCTGGACATTCACATTCACATTTTCCAAAATGACCTTTAAAGCAGTCTGGCCTGAGGTTCTGGTAAAGATCATGAGGTTTTCCTAGGATATTTATAATGGTACATTATTGTCCAACCTGTTCCTTACTTCATAAATCTTATATAACAACTTATGTGCTTCAAATTATTCTTAGAGGCTACATAATAAAGGTTTTAGTGTACCTATATATGCATATGTTTTGAGACTGCTGAGCTATAAGTAGACATGGGTCAAAGGTGAAAAATGTGACATTCAACGATTTGAACATTTATCTCACCCCACCTTCCACAATTTGAATGGGGTTCACTAAACCACAACTTTCTGAATGCGTGGAACACTTGATCACTTTTTTTATTGAGGGTTGCTGTTCTAGAAAAATCATTCACATCCATCTATTACATGGAACAAGTAGCACAATACAAATAAAGAGAAATAGACTAATATCTAGAGTGACTGTGTAAGAATACAAACTAACTAACAAACTAAGCAACTAAAAGTGAATAATCCCAATAATATCATATATAATCATATATAAAAGAAAAGAATGCATGTGTTGTTAAACATAGAAATATTTAGTATTTATAGTATATATAGTATTTATTTTGGTATTTAGTTTTAATATTTGTCTGAGCCATTTCCCTTAAGTTTACAAATCTTTGAAAAGTAATACACTGTGGGTTTCACTTGTCAGTTGCTCAGACGAGAGGATCGATTAAAGTTTAAAAACCTCTACTCATCCTTTTAAAACTTTGCTGGCTAAAAGGTTTATCGTATAGCCTACAGAACTGCATCATTTGGAACATACCTCTTGTGATATGCAGTAATGCTGAGTGATGCCCATTCATCAAAGGGATTAATCCACGGAGTCTTCAGTTTCTTTATCCATTCACGCTGGTGTAAGGGTAGACATGTCATCTAATAAAGAAGATTCGTGAGAAATATCTGCTAATCACCTGAGAGTAAGTACTGTATCCTATTATGCCACACCTTGAGTCTAGTCCACTACATAGATTTTAATCCCTTTCGCTTACATCAGTCGTGTGACTGTGCAACACAAGTGGTATCAAGGAAGAGACATTTTGCCGCAGTTAACCGTTATTCAAACTGAAGCCGATATTCCCTCGGAAAGGAGTGGAGGTTTAAAGATACAGTGCAGCAACTGATTTTAACCGTGGAGCTGTCCAAGTGCTGAAGCCTTTTTGTTTAATCCTAAATCATGTGCATACTGCTTTCTGCCATCCAGCATAACCTTGAATAAGCTCTTCCTCTCTTTCTGTAGGATCTTTTCCTGCCCATCTAACAATATAGGTCTAAAGTTACATGAATTATAAACGACCTTTTCCAGCTTCTTATAAATTAATGTGTCACAAAGCAAAAAAGCTGGAGCAAATATTTTATCAGTAAAATAATTATAAATACTTAACAATTAAGTGTCTGAAAAAAAAAGTTCAACAACAGTTTATTCCAAATATATTCTCCAGGTTTACCCCTGCTAAAACACAAGAAATATCTCACATTATGTGAGCATAAGGTGTGTATTATTTTGCTGAATGAACATAAAACACAAACACTAGCAAATACTTGCTAGGAACAGATAAAAGCACAAGTTGTGTGGTTAACAAAGCAAAAAAGGGAGTTATTATAGCTGATGTCTGATTTTATTATACTGATGTAGATTCTAATTTTATGTATGATTCTTTTCTGTACACAAATGATGGAAATAATAAATAATACATCTATAAAACAAATACATGGTGCACAAAATACTACATTATTTAAATGTACCATTTCGATGGAGTGAATCACAGACACCTGTACCAATACTAGAGTCCCTCATACAGATCTCTAGGGGGTGTAATTGCAGGGCAGTTTGTAAGCCATACTGCCCTCTCCTGGTGAAAGATTAATTATTAAATGATAAACAGTTTCCCATGCTAACCCTTGCAGTCAGGAATCACTGCAACTCGACTACGTTTTAGCACTAAAACAATGCAACAATAGGACAGTGCCATGAAATTGCAAATTCTAAAATATTTATCATGGTTATGGCAAATAACTCAAAGCTAGCCATCCTTTGGTGGCAATATTTTAGCAACTCCTGAGCTTGACAGAAATTTAAGTATGTTGTGGCCATCTATGGGTTATACCATGCCTTGAGGACAACAATGTAAGGTGAGACTATGTCTTCTCTCCAGAATAAGTTGAATAGGTTGTTACCTCTTTAGTCTGGTGGTCTGAGCTCGCACTTGCCTCCTGTCAGACCTGGGTTCAAGTCCCAGTTAGGGTGGCTACTTTCAGCTTTTGTTACAATGATGCATTAATAATACAAAACATGTTCAAGACAGATTGTTTATATGTCCTATTCCAACACTTTGGAAATTGCTGTTTAAAAGAAAAATCTTAAGTTTCACGGGAACTGATTAAAAAAATGTTTGTTTTAATTACAACAAAACTTTAAGGTGCTTCAAAGCATTTACAACAGGTATAAAATTCTCACATATTATAAAGGGACAATAAATGTATGCAGGAAAGAAGTCTGTACTGAAAGCTGTGAGGTGTTCTCTAACCAGCAGTGAAATTTGAGGTGTGGCAATATTGTATTTTTTTTTTATATAATAAAACTAAAAGAAAAAGGAGTACATGCTTATAGCTGCTCTTTTGAAATAAGTGGCATGATTTGTGAGATTAAGAGTAATGAGCCTTCATCCAGTCAAGGTCCAGTTGTCGAGCATGATCACGTCTACCCTCAGACACTCCAGACTTGGGCTACATTCAAAACTGCACACTGTCATAGCAAATTGCACAGACAATGCTATGTATTTATCCACAAACAGTGCATGTTAATTAAACAGTAACATACATTTGTAGAATGTAGCATGGTTTTAGACCCCTGCTCATGAACACCTACAACTGTTCCTCATTCATGAAATCCTTAAGACTGACATATAAATTTACCTATGACTTTATGAGATGCACTTACCTGTCAACTACGCACACAAGCCACTTTATTAGATACACTGATCTCATGGGTGCATTTTACAGGTGTACAGCTAGAGACAGTAGCCCATCTGTTACTATATGCAGTTTGACACTCATTCTCTACCCTGTTCATAAATGCTCATGACACTGTGACTTCAGGATCACTGCTGACTATGTATTGCTGATATTATTCTCACTGACAGTGACACTGTCATGGCAGTGTCTCTCAGGTTGGTATGAGTATATCAGGCATAGCAGTGTCACTGGATTTATTATTATTTTTTTTACATATGTCAGTATCACTGCTGCCAACAGGGGTCCCATGGTCAGAGGCTGAGCACTGATGTAGGGCTGATAGACAGCTAACACAAAATGCACATGGCAGCAGAGCTACTATAGCCTTTAGCCAATATTAAATTTAATCAAATATGTGTCAAATATGTGAAGCTCTCCTGTTGGTTTAGTGTTTTTCTGAGACCCTGCTTGTGTCACTTTGGATTACTAAACCGTGGACTCCTTGTGTTTTGACATTTTTGTGTTGTTTTGTGTATCAATGAGCCAGCAACTATGATTTCTGTAATAACTTTTTGAGGATTTATAAGAGATCCACAAAAGGTCATGCATAAACGCCCTCTTATAGCAGTTCAGCATGTTTTTGTTTGTGTAGGTTGCATTGGATCTCATAATCTCCCCTGCCCTGGTTAAATTTTCTATTTTAAACATTAGATTCATTTTGGTGATGTGCCACCAGAGGGGAGAAACAGGACCATACCCTTCTCCACAGTGATACATAATATTAATTGTCATTAATGTTTCTCTGGAAACATTACATGGGTCCATACCTGGTTAGTACTACTCCATATCCACTATGCATGTGGGTTGCTGGGGTTTGATTGAGACATCCATCTGAATATCACAAATAATGTCCTGGGTCTTACCTCACTAATAGGACTTTCTGGATTACCATAAATCTTTTTTATTAGCCCATAATCCTTTGTAGGCTGTCCTTCAACCAAAAGGTAATGCCACACAAGAAACTAATTTTGGTTACATTAACTTTGGTTGTATAAAAACTCAGTTGTATAATTTACGACCACTACATTTGGATGATGAAAGCCCAAATTAAATATCTTTCATATAGTGGGGCAACAACAGATTTTTTATTCCATGTTTACAAATATTACAAATAAGACCATCAGTGTTTGAAATAATGCTTCTTCGGGTGACTAACTATAGTTTATATTTTTAGCATCTTTTAGCTCTTTCTGTTACATGCTCCTTTATTTACAGCTCATAAACTGACTAGGTCACCAAATTGTCACATGCAGCCCTTCAAATGCGGATCCATGCATGCTGATAAAGACTGATCCCATCTCAATTCTGAAGTCTGCACAACCTCTCACCTCTTTCCACCTGAGAGACATTTCCAAATAACACCTCTGAGACAACTCCAAATGACATTTTATCTGCTTAATATGGGTGACACTCGTGTGACCCATTTGAAACAAATGGCAGAGGGGAATGGAAAAGCATCACACAAAACCACAATTATTTTGCAAATAAATATCTGAAAGAGTTGGAATCTGGAGGAGGAAGATATGGCTAGTTCTGTGTTGGATGCACTAAAATAGAATAAACACCTTTAAATATACCCAGTGACTTAAATCAAAACAAGGTAATTTTTATTGCAGGACATTTTCTTGCAGGATTCTTGCAAGACTGCAATCAGGAGTCAGGAGTCATAGGGTGAAAATATTTCACAGACTTTGCAAACTGTTTTTAAAAAGTGTATGCACGCAGACATCGACAGTAGTGTGCCACTGACTGGGAAATGGGCATCTGTTTTGATTTTTAAGTATAATTTTTGGAAGCTGTTTAGAGCAATATGAAAAACAGCCCATATTCACCAACCAAGAGTTGAAGAGGTTGGATTATTAGTAGAATTTTAAAAAATGTAAATAGAGTGAACGCTTTATTTGAGACTGGGAGCTAGTTAAATCTGCCAATATTTTTAGTGTTAAAGAGAATGTGCTTCTCTCTCCATTACATTGTGGGTGAGTCACTGCTAGTCAGGAAGAAGGCAACACAGGATTAGAGTTAACATCCTGCAGTGCAAACATGTAACTGCAGTGATGAGACATTATAGAAATGATTGCCCGATTTAAGGCAGTTGAGCATATTTCATATAAAAGGAGATTTTATACTATGCAATCAGACATGCTTTGTATGGTTTCATAAGTATTCTCAGAAATACCTAAATTCACCCTAATACCTCTCATTCATCTGAAAGCATAAAAAACCAGTCTCATGCAGCCTAATGCCTCACTGACTTACTGGATTATTAACCTCATTAGTTCATTTTTCACAATATTATCATTTCATTATACATTTTACACTTTTTTCTTTTCTTTCCCAGAATGCGTGACTCTACTTATTCATTTTGCCAGATGACAGATTGTGACTTTTAATCCCTGTGTGTGTCACTATATGTAAGTACAATGTTAGGATGTGATTTAAGGATTTTTGTCTATTTTCATAACCCAGTTTTATTGTTTGCTTGCTTTCCTGTTAGAGTTTTCTCAAATTCTGAAAGATGATTCAAATGACCAATCCAGAGAGAAAAAAAATGAATGAGGTTCAATTCATGCAAAACTAGCAGTTTAATACCCAACACACCTTGCACATAGAGTTACATTCTAGGATGCATTCTTTAATATATTAGGTTTATATTAGGTACAAGATATATGAGTTATCCCATGATTTCAATGTTCATATTCATGCTATTCTGTGGTATGGCCTAAACTACTATGCATTAGGTGTCAGACTACCTTACATTTTTCTTTGAACATAAGATTTGGACCAGATTCATTTTAAGGAGGAGAAGACAGATACTTTCCAGTGAATGTTACTTTCTTTAAACAAAATGAATAACATCATGGTGCGACAAAATATGATTAATGAACACTGGAGTATCAAGCTGTCAGGGAGGCATTCCAGATGTATGCAAAGGATGTTTCACTTTCAACATGAAATATACATCAGATCCAAATGATGGCAGAGCTGGGTTGCTGGAACTGAAACTGAAATTTTGACTCAAAGGGACAGTAACAGTTGCATATAGCAAACCAACTAGTTAAGAGCAGGGTGTTAAACTGTTTGCAATCTGCTCTCATTCAAAATGTTTCAAATGTACCTATATGCTATTTTTGCAAAATTGCAAGGGCACATGAGAAACACAATAGCACAGCTGTAACCCTTGTTTCGAATTACAGACTAAGGACTCCAAGTTTCGCATATTTGTGTATTTTTCCTGTTCTAACAAATTTGATTGTAAATTCGTTAATATCGCTACTGTGATTCCTGAAAAGTTGCAGATTACGGATGATTTGTACGAGATGTAAAGTTCATCTTTCTGAAGTTCCAACACCGCTAGAGGGCCCAGTAATCATTTTGTTAACAAACAATTAAAGTTTAATGAAAGACCCGCACACCATCAATTTGAGCATAAATAAAGGTGATCCCGCGGGCTGCCGAGATTTCCAAGCGATGAAAGGACCTTGGCTCCATAATTTGTAATCCATGCTCAATTGCCGTGTGCAGTGTTTATAGTTTAAATCGAGTTGGGTATGAACACTGTAAGAGTTCATTTAATCTCTAGATCTGTGTTAATTCAACGCTTGATGTTGGTGTATCTACGTATAACGCAGCCTAGCCAGCGTTTCAATTTCAAAACGAGCCGGGCATAGGGTCATTAAAACCAGCCTTCACTGACGGACGCTCAATATGATTAACAGCCCAGTTACCCGTAAATTAATGTGAAATAGGTTTGTTATTCTCATTCTACCGTCGAGAAAGACTGGTACACTACAGATATTTCTGAAAATCCTGCACGTGTCAATACTTACAACTTCAGTTGGCTGCTAGTAGTTACGACGTTAGCGTTATTTAAAATATATATATATATTTTAAAGAAAGCCGTGGCGCCAATTCGTAAAGCGGATCAAAGATAAGAGTGAGTGCATTGTTTATGCAAGTCAACAATATAATTATCAATAAGTGCTTTTTCAGTAAGATAGCTAGCTTTCTGATCTTTTTAGCGGGGCGATAATTACTTGTAAGCTATTTACACAAATCATTAGATTTTTTATAGCCCCATACGCATTGCCACCATTCGTTAAGTAGCCGACGATGTCAAATTTATTTGAAAGGTTAGCGACAATTAACAGGACTTTTAGCCACTGATTGCATTGTGAACACAAACTGCTATCTCTTTTGAGTTTAACTATACTGGCTAAGACTATGAAGTTCACGACGATCTAATGTTCCTCAGCTTAGATGCTTATTAAACAACCGTCTACTTTTCCCAGAGTCTTGTGCAGCGTTCAAAATGTTCAATAGATAGCTCGGATGGGACGTCAATGCTTCCTAAAAGTCAGTCGATTGGCCTGAAGGAATGAAGAAGGAGTTAATATGGCTGTCCACAATTTATCTGCCAATGTAGTAAGCTTGCCTTGTGCTCCTGACACGACGCGCATAACAACCCATTTAGTTCCCATCATTTCCCAGCTTCTTGTCCCCTCCCCTCCAGACACAGACAACAACATACACCTTCATAGGGGCGCGTCTCCGACACAGCCGCCGACCAATAACCCGTCTGTCTGGGCAGAGACTGAGGGGATGAGCGCTTGTCCAGGCCCAATCAGCGCTTTTGTGTTGCCTGCCGGTGCCGGGAACTGATCGTGAAGAGCTACTGCAGCGCTTCAGGATCGGAAAGTGAACCCGGAGACAGAGGAACCTGAAGGGTAAAGGCAAGTAAGGTGAGTCCGGGGATTCGAATAGGGCCTAGCCGGGATCGGACGTGATTTTGAATTTACAGCGGCGGGATTTGAAATCTTAGGATATATAAGCAAGCATTCGCTGTACTGTATTAGTGACAAAGCAGGTTTCAGAAGAGCTAACAATAGATGATTTCAAATATTTTAGTGAATATCTAGACAATAGCATAGCAGCTTTGCTGGCTAGTAAAGCTTTTCAACAACCACACAGTAGTTCAAAGTGGCTAACCTAGCTAATACTATTAAAATGATCTCGGAATGTCTTCGGCATAGCACAAGTCGAGTGTCTCGCGTACAAGTCTATTGATTTGATAACACTGTAATATTGAGGAAACACTTTTGCCCAATTGAGAGATCCGCAGCATTTTATGCGTGAAAACCGTTTCATTGTTTCATCTCGTGTCTCTGGGGGTTAACCCAGCTCGGCGGAGAGAGCCTCGCGTCCTCCCGGCTGCGCGACACGGCTCCACTAGTGCAGAGGTGCACACAATGAGAACCCCCAAAATATACTTAATGGTTTTAATGGATCTGCCAAATATGACAGAAATACGTTATGTTAAATGGAAGGTTTGTGCTACTTCTGGCTGTTCTGAGAGCGGAGCATTTGGTGAACTGTGTTGAGGAGCACAGGGTAATGTACGGTGTGCTGATGGCTGTACAATTAGGGGGAAAAAGATCCGAAAATGGATCAGCCATTTACGTAAGTGAGGACGTTCTCTCAACTTGCTCCATATGCACGCAAATGGCTGCCCAGCACTTGACAAGCATAAGGCTTAAATTTAATTCCAACGTGAATGCATGTATTGATCGTAACCAACAGGGAGTCACTGATAAACGGGTGGAGATGACGTTTGGAAAGAAACTCTGATCAATAATATATGCAGTCTATTATTCTTGGTGCTGCAGACGCGTCTAAAGTGAGACAGCGCCTAATTTGTAGGCTATACAGTCCGTAGCCTACTATAACGGTCCAAGTCGAACTGTCTGCTGCTCGAGTGTTTCTACTATACATTCTGGGGACAGCCATATCTAACCTGACAGCGTAGAGTTAATGTGCTTGCTGAAGTTGCTTTTTTCTTTTTTAGAATATGGTCGCGTGGATGATGGGAATGTACTGACATCAGCATGCTAGACTATATGTTAAAAATAAAATTAAACACACCAATTCTTAAATTGCTAATATATGTTATATTGGTAAATTAGATACATGCATAAACCATCAAGCAATTCTTGTTTATACAATATTCTATAACTTTACCATCTAATCATTTAAAACTTTTCAAAAGGAGTTAGTTCATAATTACTATTTTGTTTTATCTGGGCAGTGGGAACTTGACTTGTAATATGAAGGTTGATGGTTCAAGCCCCACCACTGCCAAGTTGCCACTCTTTGGCACCTGAGCAAGACCATTAACCCTCAATTGCTCAAATTGTGTTCAGTTATAATTGTAAGTCGCTTTGTGCATATGGTATTTTCCCAGGAGGTAACTACAGTGGGGGTTGACCTCTGAAATTCTCATTTGTCATACACATAGGTTGCATGTAAAAGTAAAATTTGAAATCTTAACAGTGACAGATTTTTTTTCTACCCTGTCTATGGAAGACTCATTTGGAACATTTATTTTGTTTTCTCGCTTACTGATCATAAAGGTTCATTTGGTCTACATCTGGATTTCAGTGATTGGCTCTGGACTGCTTATCTCCAACTCATGTCTATGTCTCTTGAGTTGAGTGGGTGGCACTGTAGTTGTCCTTCTCAATACTCCATCACTCAGTACTTAAATATGTAGTCATCCTTTCCCAAAGGCCACTTCATCATGATCACAGCAGACACATCAAAATGGAGCCAGGGGGTTTTTTTTTGGTACTAATTTTGAAAGTGCTGCTTCACTGGTTGAAGGCTGTCCCACTAGTATTACATCCCAAGACGGGGTCAAAACAATGTTCTTATTGACTGTTTCGCTCAAAGGCATTTTGTTTGGACTGTTTCTCCCTTGCTACAGATAGATGATGGAGGAATGAGTTTATATTTATTTTCTGCTTTTTAATTTTTTTTCTTGCTATTCATCACTACACTCAAGGCAGCAGAGCGTGTGGTCACTGTCTGAGAAGGGATTTTACGCAGTGTGCCCTCTTTAATTTCCATGGCGTATGGTCGCCTTATCTCCAGTGACTGCCTTGTTTAGCTAAACCCACGGGACCCAGGATGTGTGTCGCCAGGTGATTAGATGGAATACAGTGTAGTGAGCAGACATTCTGGGTGCTACCCAGTTTTCATTGATGTAGATTTCATCAGTGATGTGTCAGACTATAAAAGTGTGCCCGCTTCCAGATGTCTTGGTGCCACTGCTCTGTTCAATCTTCCAGAGCAGAATACATTTACAATTTCTATTAATGGACTACCAGAATTTCAGAGGATATTGTACTGTCATTTGTTTTCCAACCTTGAATTATATTTATGTTTGTTTGGATGATTCAAACACATCATGCTACTGACAATTGAGTTAACGTACCAGAAAAGTCCCAAAGTTAAATTGGAGCTCCATGATTGGATTCTGGGACCAGAAAATGTTCTTGGCTTCACTTCACAACTTTTAAATCATCAGAAACGACAGTGTTTAGAATTAGTAATGTCCCCTTGGCAAACATTTCCAGAAGACACAACAAAGTGACTTGCTCTGTAAACATGCACCAGTGGATATACTGCCAGGAAATATGACTACCTGGCCTGAAGTTATGAAGCTGAATGCTGACACAGTCGGTTCTGAGCGGGAAGAGATATATATTGATCTTGTAACCTTCAGCACTTTTGGTCAGTCTATCCACATGGTGCATTTTCACCCATTACCCTCCCAGGCTTGCAGTTGGGTCCAACTCTTGGGTTTTGTGTGATAGTTGGTTAAAAAGAACCATACTGATGAACTGTGGGGTCCAGAAGGGTTTGACACATTGTGCTTTGATAAGCCTAGAGCTGATTTTCTCCCTCACTGAGATAAGGCCTCTGTGTTTTGACCACAAACTCTTGGCTCTTTAGGATACACTGGAATGAACAGCATTATGTCAGAACTCTATATTCTTTCTAAAGACTTGTACTTTAGAACAAGTTTTATGCTATATTGTGCATTCCATTTGCATTTTAGGTGGCTAATTATTAACAATTTGTGGGTCAGACCTTACAGTTGTTCATAATTAACTTTTATCTGTAGGTCAGCACTTGAACTTGGCACATGGCCGCTTTATCTACAATGACCACATAGAGACCTGCAAACTTAAATTTTATGAAGGTACTTGGGTATAAGTGTCAATGCAGAAGAGTTGTTTATTTGAGCAAATTTGAGGAGTTCTCTTTCTGTACCACCACCTAAAAATGACATGGCTCTGTCCTTTAGAAACATGCAATATGTGGTATTACTATATCAGGAGGCTATCTGCCCTCACATAGGACTGGTGTTCTCAGGTGTTTTCAGGTCTGTAGTTTCCATATTATGAGAAGTGGAATTTTATACCCCAGAATCAATGCTCATGTTGTGACCTGCACTTAAAAAATTGAGCTGACTGCCTTCTATTTTAAGAAACAAGAAATCAGCATAATTAGCTCTTAATCAGGAAAATGAAGTTTATTTAAAAATCCACCCAAGTGAAACTCCTTGGAGGGTGAAAAGCCTCATCGGTTGCTGCCATGTGCTGCTAATTGATATGTATGGTGCTAATAAATGCTTGTGAATTGAAGGATAAACAAGGCTTTTACCACCCCCCCCCCCCCCAAAAAAAAAAAAAACAATAGTGGAAAACAACAACCAAAAACCACAAGGCAAATATAAAATATTAGAAATTCATTCGATCTTGATTTGCCACAGGCTGTGTGTATTTGTGTGTGTGTGTGTGTGTGTGTGTGTGTGTGTAGGAGTGTTTGAGTAAGCTGTAACACTGGTCATTGTCACTGTGTTGGTTATTTGCAGCCAATAACAAATTATCTGTGGAGACCTTGACAGTTTTAAAACTTATTACAAGGCATTGCCATGGAGTTTTTTGGTTTATTTACAGTAAAGATTTTTCCATTAGATTTGGAAAAACTTGCTTTTGCATCTTCTGTCACATTAACACCCTTGTAGATATGTATCTGTACCCTTGATGCAGACTCTTCCTCTGATGCCACAACATATCAAGCCACTTAGTGTGCAGTGTGTAGAGTATCCCAGCGGTTGGAGGAGAATGCTAATCACAGCATCGGTGTATCAACAGGTAACTCTGCAAACAACCCTGAAAGAGTGCTAACATCAGGTTAATGTCAGGTGGAACATACATAGCAGTCTTTTGTGAGAAATCCCCACCACGGTCAGCACTGTGCCCAGTGCGTAACCATGCACTGCATGGTCAACATCGTGCCCAGTGCTTAACTACCAGTGTGTCATAGCTGAACCAAAGACGACTACAAAAAATTGAAGACTTCCTAATTCTCATGCTACCAACATGGGTACAGCAGTTGCCAGTAAATTCTTTGGTGACGTGAGTTATCGGTGGTATTGTGCAATCGGTGGGCGTTCCTGAGCTCGGTGTATGAATGGCAGGTTATTCGTCAGCATTTTAGCTTTTGTGGCTACAGTATGACTGAGAACAGGAGCATTTGATCTGGTCCACTGCATTACCCAGTAGTCTTGCCGTACCACTCCTCTTCACACCTCAGTGGAGTGGCTGTGTTCAGTGGGCTTCACGTAAGCATTATTAAACCCCAAACAGAAACAATCAGGCCAGATGAATGGCTCCCTGTAAAGTTTAATTAGAGGGCCTTCCTGACATTAGAGCCATACGAACAGCAGTAGGGAAGAGCACAGTGTGCGTTCTGCACATGATGGAGGAACTGAGAATGAGCACATACGAGATGCGGAAAGTTTAACTGAATATAGCTGTTTAGTGACCTACAGGCCTGGTTAAGAAAGTGGTATCAAGGAATGACTATGTTACGTGGAAGGTAGCAGTGTTAGATTTTCTGGAAGCTTGTTAACATGCCCCTCCTTTCCCCAATCAACCATTGACTCAGGGGTTCCTCACACCTCACGTATCCAAAAGCACATTACTTTGTATAGCACATACTATGGTTTTACTGCTGTTTTCAATAGGGTGAAAATTGGACTTGAAGATTGCTATTAGATTACATGAACTATACAGTGTCACTGCATGTGAGATAAGATTGTGAGCTATTGATCCACACCAAACCAATTTCATTGAAAAAAGATGAAAACTGAAAGGAACAGTGCAGCAGGTACTTGATCCTCTGTGTGTGTGTGTGTGTGTGTGTGTGTGTGTGTGTGTGTGTGTGAGTGTGTGTATGTGTGTGTGTGTGTGCACGCGCGCGTGTGTGTGCAGGTGCACGTGTGTGTGTGTGTGAGTGTGTGTGTGTGTGTGTGCAGGTGCACGTGTGTGTGTGTGTGTGTGTGTGTAGCAATGCTGTATGCTTTATTAACTCTTCTGAAATTCAGAAGCTTTTACTGTTCAATGCGTCAATCATTGCTCTATTGTTTACTAGGTCAATAGTGTTCATGTTCATTCTTTCACAGTTACTTATCTTTTTAATGTTTGTTCACATGTGGTTGAATAAGATGTATTCACTATATTACATCAAAGTTCTGGCTAGGACTAAATTCTTGACCTTTTATAGAACTCTTTTTACAGAGTATTGACTCTGGCTGTTGTTCACGTGTCAGACGTTCCTGTGGAATGTATAGACAGGAAGTGAGTTGTGCAGATCTCTGATCTCCTCTGCCTGTCCAGGAGTGTTGGCTGCATGTGGGATGATATAAAGGACGTATATTTTGATGCAGCCCAGTGTGTGATGTATAAACGGGAGCAGCCTTCCTTGATGCATCCCCGTTTGTGCTTCTAAAGAGAGGTGACCCATGTGGCCTTGGGACTAACACGCTCCCACTGTGCGCTCAGCTGTTCACCAGGCCTAAGGCTGACTAAGCGATATCCTCAGGAGGCCACAACGCTTACTCGTTTTTAAAGTCCTTTCTGCATATTACATGATTTATGCCTCACCGTTCCTTTTCCTGATATGACTCCTGTGGACTAATCACGCAGTGTTACTCTGGGTCATCAAGTTAGTCTTTGCTGACTGTGGAGATGTGGGTCTTTTACAGTGAGCTTTTTTGAGCCGATCTGGGACCTGTCATGGCTGTGTCCTTTGCCCTGATATTCCCCATTGTGAATTTGCTGCCTGGCACCCTCTCCTCACATGAGCCTATCAGCTCTACAGTCCAGTGACCTTTTAATCAGCACGGTCTCAAGGCTTACATTCTCTATTAATCTTTTCACCTGCTTGTTTGCCTTATTACTATGTAAAAACACGTGTATAGCACTATAAGGTTTCCTTTCCTGAGCCCGTCATTTGAATGGTGCATAAGTGATCTATTTTTAATTTGCATGGAAGGTTAGTTATGAGGAGTGCCCAAATAGTTCATCTCTTTATTTTGCTACCAGGTGGAATGGTGTGTGTGTGTGTGTGTGTGTGTGTGTACCTATTGCTTTAAGATTGCAAAAGCTCCATCAGTTCTCTGTTCACCTCAGTAAAACATGGGTTCTTTGTGTATGTGTGCATGTACAGTTCAATGCTGGCTGTGGTGATGCTGTACTATAGATTAATAGGGTGCATGCTCAAATCACGTGCTGCAGGTGTGTCATTTTGTATGGTTTAAGGCATTTGCTTATTCTCGCTTTAAAATGTGTCACTCTTTGTTCCCTTCAACCTAGTCGTCTTTCTAAATCAAACCAACTTTAAAATCTCCATTCTACCTCTGTCTCTCCAAGTGGCTCAAGTTCCAGCATTTTTTCCTTTTTTTTTTGTTTAAACAACGTATGCCCCACCCTGTGGTCTGAAGTTCCGCAATGAGCCTTCTTGTCAAGGTGCCAGGTTTTAGATTCAGCGTCTCGCAAGAAGTACATTTAGTACATTTTCCTCTTACTGCCCTGAAAACCCAGGAGCTTCATGCCCCTCCCCTTACCCCTTTGCCCCCCTTCTTTCTCTCTCTCTCTCTCTCTCTCTCTCTCTCCCTCTTTCTCTTTCTCTTTCTCTGTCTTCGTGTGATGGCCTGACCACTAACGGCTACATATTAAGAGATAATTCCATACCCTGAGGTTACAAACCGGCTTAGACTGGCTCTCTCTCATTTTGACTCCACTGGGTACCCTGTTTTTTTTTTTTTTTTTAAAGATATTGTGACTCACTGCTTTTTTTAAAGAAACAGGAGTCCCATTCTCATCAAGATTGACTACAGCCCCACGACCATGTCCAAAGGCATGCACAAACACACATGGATTCAGCACTTCATAGCCTTGATAAGCATGTTTGCCTGCAGTGTAATGGCTTTCCTTCACATTGTGTTTATTTTTGTTTGTTTTTTTGATTGTGTTTAAAATGTTGTATTGTTTTAAGGGTGTTTTTCCTGGAAAGCATTCAAAATGGGACACAATTGTAAATGCATTAACTTGTGGTTCCTCCTATTCTGTGTGAAGGTCATTTGACTGCAAATACACTGAATCTTGGAAAGCGTTTCACTTTGAATTGGTTGTGTCTGCATATCATCATAGAGAAAATAGCCAACAGCCATCTGACTGATCTAAAGGGGCAAGTTATAGGTTTAAAAAAGCCAAACATTAATAGCCTAAGTCACATCATATGTTTGCTGATGCAGCTCTGTAAGCAGTTCAAGATTGAATCTCCGTCAGCCACTCAGTGCCGTGCTGCTGGGTGGACAGCATCTTCTCTGCAGCTTCTGTGGACATGTTTGTCATTTCTCTCCTTCAGCAGGTCTTTACAGCCTGGATGTTTATTATACGCATTGATTCCATTCTACTATATTTCATGTGTTGGATCTTGAAAGTTCTGATCCAGATTCTTATGTAGACACACTGTTCACCCCTACCAGTAATTCAGTCCTAAAATCCTGCTATGTCTCTCTTTTAGAAATGTCAGTGACATTGGCCTGCCTGCGTCCGTATTTGTGACTCCTCCTCCAACTTGACGCTGGATTGCACAGCAGGGTAAATCTGATTAGCTTTTTCAGTCCTATGCTTGTGCAGGGTGGGCAAAATCCAGCTAGCTACCAAAATGGAAATTTAATCATGGATTAGGTTTTAAATAAGGGAAATGACCAGTCACAGTTCTGAAAGTATTCAGTGTAGACAACAGTATCTAAAATCAAAGAGCGTAACATATACCATGTTTAGTGCTGTTTTGCTTAGGGCTGAAATGATTACTTGTGTACCTCGATTACTAAGAATCATCAATAACTGTATACACATAGTTATATAATCCATATAATTTATATATAGTGCAAAGCATCCATCAAGCCGAAAACAGATTCAGCTGCTAAATTCTTGACTTGTTAAAAACAAAAATGTGGGAGCATACCAAATACAAAAACAATGTTAAAGCAAGGTGATATTGTATTACTTCTACCATAGAAGGGTGGGAGGATAACATAAAGTAGCAAAAGTGACTTTTATTTTTATATTTTTATATTTTCTTGAATCATTATCAAATGATGGAGAGGCTATGAATAAGCTCCCAGAATCCAGTATCTTCATAGCAGTTAAGGGTCTAGTGATGACGATAGATGAATATGTTTACTTAAAATCAGACGTTGAGCCTAGCCAGAGTCTGAACAGTCAGTACCGTCATGTTTGGGTTGTCACTGCAGAGACAGGAGACGTTCACACATCAGGGTGCTCATGCATGACTTGGGAGGTCATGCAGTCACGTCCCTGCTATTTTACGGAAGGTTAGCTGGCGGACTAGCTAGTTTGCCAAGTACCTGAGATTGTTGAATTGTACCGGAGCAACTTCTCATCATGTTTATTGGCAGAGACATCAAATCTGTGTGGTAAGCATTATAGTAAATGGACTGAAATAAGTTACATATTTTGAAAGAAAGAATGAATAAATGGAAAAAATATATACTCTCGTACACTGAGGAAGCAATATACTGCTCTGTGTTCTGAGAAATATAGCTACTGCTTCTGTTTTCAAACAGATGTTGAGCCCTTAGCTGTGCACTGTAAAGGTTAAGGAAAGCAGCAAATTGCAAATTACTTAGTTTTACCTGGATTATATATATTGCCTGGCTTATATTTTATTTGTGTATAAACCAGAGTAAATGACAAAGTACTTTTTAAAGTTGCTCTGGATGAGAGCTTCTGCCAAATGCCATAAATGTAAATCAAACTATTTTATGTTTTCCATTAATATTGGTGTAGTGTGTTTACACCAGCTTCGTCAAATTGTTTAATGACTCCGTAGACCAATGGATGTTCTGCACATTTCTTGAAAAATGTGGAAAATAAAAAGGTCATGCAAAAAATATCATGAATACTTTTTTTTTTAATGCTTTAAAATTATTTTTTATTTACTTATTTGTTTTGCATTTCAGAAAATGTTTTATTTAAAGCCCAAAATGTTATATAGCACTTAAATACACTAAATTAGGTTTCATTTTGACAGATACTATATGCAATTTGAGATATAAAAATGTTGATTTTTCTAAAATAGAAACCAATTATTTGTTCATTCATTTTTCATTGTCTTATATTCTCTTTTGTATATTTACTATTGCTCTTTAATAAAGCAAAAATATTTGTTATTTGATTAATTGGCATAATCAATAGAAAACTCACTAAAGTAATCTTGCTGAAGCCTAAATTTGACCTAATGCAGGTGAGGGACATGGTCCCACCTTCACAACATTCATAAACCTCCACAAATTCTGACATCACTAAACTCCTTCACTTAGTGACACTTGTATGTCTCCATATGTGTGCATATATCATGCATCATGTTTGAATCTAATTGGAAAAAGTCAGATTTCATCTGGCTATGTGCTAATCAGACTGTAGAACATGTTTCCTGCTCAAATTGCATATCCCAAAAAATCAGATTTGAGCAGCCTGCTGCCAGTGGTGTCCCTCAGTGGTGTTCCAGGAAGAGATCCTATTGGCCCGAGTGCTATCCCTGATAGTGGACACTGCTATGGGCTTTTGCCCTAGAGAGGAGACTTTGTGTGAATTAAAGGGTAGTAAATATCCCCAGTCCAAAAGTATAGAAAGGGTCCTGGGTACAAAACTTGATTTACATGAAAGAACAGATTTTATTTTTTTGCTGTTGGAATGGTTAGATTTTTTTTTTTTTGACCAATGGAAAATCCTTAAGTCTGATATGATGGTAAGAATATGTTCTCACATGATCTCATATGATCTAAGAAGTTTTCAGAGTTAAATTATTTAATTAAAAATTCTCATATTGACATATTTTGGCCTTCATAGTACAACACACCTGTGTTGAAGATCGCAGTTTTACCTTCACCCACTGGTGCTGCAGCCTCGTACTCTGTTTCTGAGAGACACACGTTTCCACTTTGTGTTCAGCAGTGGCAGCAGTCTGGCATTCTATCCAGAGACCGTGTCTTACTCGGGTTTTCTCTGGTCCAGACCACAGTCTGTGATCAGTGATACTCGTGCCCAAGTCAGGGGAGAAACAGAAATCAGCTTTGCTAAATGGAGAACTGGACCAGGACAGCCGTGTACTGCTATCCCCAAATAGTTTAAAACATCAGTGTTGTACTCAAAATGGGCAAATGAAAATGAGCTGGCGAGTTTCGAGATTTTTGGCGAAGCTACTGATTTTCTCTTCTGAAATTCATAGGATGCATCAGGATAGTTGTGTGGTTTTGTACCTGCTGTTAATGTGGGTTTGTGGTTCAGGGGGCTTTCTAGCAAGTCTAAGCTAATTGAAGAGAAAATCTGATTAGCACAAAAGACAGAGGCATTCCATCACAGGGGTCCACTGCTGTCAGACTTCTTGTTGCGCTCTAGTGCACGTGCTCTCTCTCTCTCGCTTTCTTTGTTTTCAACTTCACACCCCCGCACACTTCCTCCCCTTTGCCCCTGCTCCTGCCCCCCCCCCCCCCCCCCCAAACGGCCACTCCCTCCCTCGGGCGACAGCAGAACAAGAATTGATTAGTGGCATAGCTTAAAAATAGAAGGGCCTGTTGTCATGGCAACGGACACAATGAGCTGTTGTCTTGTTTAATGAAGATCAGGGTTTTAAGTGTTATGGCTGAAGGAGTGCAAGCGGGAGACGCCATACTGATCTAGGTGTGTCTGTGTGTGTGTGTGTGTGTGTGTGTGTGTGTGTGTGTGTGTGTGTGTGTGAGAGAGAGAGAGAGAGAGAGAGAGAGACACTGAGTGAATACTGAAAGAGAGATTTCTGCTTGTTTAGACAAAATGGACAGTGTGTGCTATGCCTCTGATGTCTACGTGTTCTGGTGTATGCAGATGGTAGTTAATAGTGTGTGTGTGTGTGTGTGTGTGTGTGTGTGTGTGTGTGTGTGTGTGTGTGTGTGTGTGTGTGTGTTAGTGTTAGAGTGAGTGGGTGGATGTAGTGTGTTGCTTTGAAGGTGCAAGACTGCTGATTTTGCTTTGTCGCAACCCATCCTTTACCTAACCTTAGGGTAAAGATGAGGCAAAATTGAAATCAAATGTATCATGCTTTTGCAGCCATGAAATGCGTTAACACCCAGCCCACATTCTGTTACTCATAACTCTCATAAAGTGGGAGCCAACCAATTACAACTCTGTTGCTATGGGTGTCATCCGCCTAATTGGACTCATTAGTGTCAGAAACTGACCTTATACAAAATCTGGTCATATTCCCAACAGCCCCATATTTTGGATCCTCACAGTTCCAAATATTCAGTAACAGTATGCCAGTGTGCTGGTTGATGAGATTCTTGGTCCAATTAGTAAATTAACCAGTAAGCTATGAATGAACCAATTAGAGAATTAACCGATTTAAGATCATGCTTAAATTTTAATCTAAAATGTAATCTGCATATTTTGAATAGATGCTCATTGTTCACTCTTAACATTCACAGATATGATTTATCGGCCTACATCTTTGCATCACATGTAAATTGAAGCCTTTAAGAGTTTTCCATAAAGACAGCGTGCTGCTTTGCTGAGTTTTCTTCTTTTAGCTTGGAGCCACTGCTTAATAAGCAAGTAGTTCCCGCTCTCCTCCCTTTTTCAAAGTGAATGTGTGAATGCTGGTAATCCCTTTTATCAGATTTACAGACTGATTATGGTGCTTTTATGTACTGTTCACTTGAAGAATGTTGCCAGGTTGTTCTCACTCACACACCTTCTTGCCTTGCTTATTTTTAGCATTCCACTGAAGTGCTGTGAGTCTTTAGTGGAGCTAGGGTTCCCTGACAGGGATTTTCTAGGTGTACACTCCATACATCCTCACTTTTTATACACCTCCAGTTTTGGGTCTTCAGTGTCTTAAAACCCCCATGCAACAAAAAAAGATCACCACAGGATGTATCTGATCGGAACCATAAAAGCCATTAGACCTTCTTGGGAAATAATTTCCTTTACCCTTTTGCTTGAGTTTTTCTGTAGAGAGATGGAGATGGAGTGACACACAGCAGATGGGCCAGCAGCAGACCTGACTGCTGCACCACTCTGTGTCGTCCCCTGCTCCCAGTGACCCGTCTGGAGCAGTGAGCATGGAAGAGGGCGGATCAGCAGGCCAGTGTCTCCGGGGTTCCTAGGGCGTAAGGATATGCACCCGCACTGGGGAAAAGTGAGCTCGCGCAGGCAACTATGGTACCTGACACTGACCCTGTGCCTCCTGGAGCATGCACCATTTGAGAGAAATGTCTGGACATCCTCACACTTTAATCCTGCCCATCCTTACATTAGATATTTGTCTCACATGGTCCCACCAGAGGAGACCATCTTCTCATCCCTTTGTCATAAAGAACCATGGACCCCTAAATACACATGAGGGTTGTGGCTGATGCCACATGCATCAGGGCTGGATCCTTTTTCTACAGTACAACATCTTGTTTTTTGCTGTTCTGTCGAAGTACCTTTTGGAATGTTATCCTATTGCAAAGTAGATATAAAATATGTGCATTTTAATGTTCCAGTAACCCATCTTGGAAGTACAATGTTTAAACTGCTTACCTGTCACCTGTACTTGTCACATTAAATGCAGCTTATACCTGGGGTTATAATAATGTGGTTATTACTTTGCAAACATTTGATTTTAACAGACATTTCACTCCCTATTCCATGATCAGATAACAGAGGTACATTTTCTAAACAAATTCTAAAAGTAAACAGTGTTTAAGGGCTTAAAATACAGTTAGTGTTTCCTGTGGAATCCCTCTCAATCTGCTTGATTAGTCTCTGCTCTAATTCTGAACTTTTAGAGAGAGAGAGAGAGAGAGAGAGAGAGAGAACGCGGGAACAGCAGCATAAAAGCCTACGCAGATGATCCAGTCCTCGGCTTGTTTTCCCACTGTTGGGAGCAGTGCTTACCCCGTGTGACCCAGCAGCAAGCCTGTTCCTCACACCTTCAAACTGGGTTACTGCCTCCGAGCTCGCCGTTTGCCATAAATCATCCCTGTTATGTTTAAGGTCACAAAACTATTGTTTGACCCATTCAAGCACAGTAGCTGGCTCGCTGCCCATCTGGAGGCAACACTATATGTTTATTTCATGTCATTATAAGTATTTTTAATTAATTAATTAATTTTATGTTGGTGGAGCTTGGTGACAAGGCAGCAGCCATTTTGAGGTGTGCATGTTCCTGGCATGGGCTGCAGTGAGCAGGAGGAGGCCCAGAGCGGCCAGCAGAGCGGCTGGCTGGTCCCACAGGCAGGAGGGGCGCAGGCGGGTTTGGGAGATGGGCCAGGACAGCAGGCGTGAGTTTCTTGGGGGGTGGGGTTACCACAGGAGGTGGGGGGCTCAGAAACTCCTGTGTGTTGGTGATAAGCACCCTGCCCTGGGATGATCCACGCGGCCAACCTGTAAAATGAAGACGATGCTCTGGTACTCTTGCATGAAGGAATCAAGATTTTTGAATATCAATGTGGGGTGTGTGTAGTGCTACTGCCCCTGGGTAAGGAGTGCAAGGGTGAGGACATGCTGGTTTGGGAGGTGGGCCGAGGACTTGCGTCAG